>NW_026111768.1:182500-359366 GCF_024679095.1 Eriocheir sinensis | reverse complement strand
ATGGTGGACGGCAGTGTTATTACCTCATACACTGCGGCGCGGGGAAGTAAACTTAGGTAATATATTTTGATAACTATCTATCAAACGATACATTACGGTCACAGACGAATTGGGAAAAAACACATGAATCATTATATGGTTAATATAATTAAAGATAATTTGCATTAAATCAACATGTATATTGTGGTACAATTATTAGTTAGTGAGTATCATTAATCATGGAATAAGCATCTGGGGAGCATAACATCACCTGGGAAATGAGAACGTGTGTACAAAAATACAAATTTTGCAGCCAAAGGCCTTTGGAGGCGGCCATGCAAAAAGTGACCACATGTTACTTCCCCTTAGGGAACTGGAAATGGCTGAAAATAAATCATCAGGTATAAAAAGGAGACGGCAACATCAAGGTTACAGAATATCAACCATGACCTCCCTGATTGGTTGTTCTTATTAATTCCTGCAAGTTCGGTGACAGTCGCAATTCACTATGTAAACAATTCAGGTGAGACTTGAAATACCCACATGTGGAGTACTTGCAGCCACTTGGTTACCAGGTCTTTTCTATGAGCACCACTTTGAATAACTTCCGCCTCCTGTTGCACAAACACGCCCCCTCTCTCAAGTTCACTTTTAAATCACGTCCAAAGACCCTTACTTATTGAGGCAATTTTCCAGTAGCTTGTCTAACTTTATTCACCTTTTTGCTTTATTTGCTATATGATTTATTTATTTTACACTGGACTTTCAGACAGTCTCTGTTAAACCTTTTTTTTTGTTTTATTTTGGACCTTTGCAAGAATTGTTGCCGTATGGTTCAATACTTATTAGCTCTCTCAGCCTAAATTTTAGTTTTGAATACGGTCTGGCCAAACTTCATGGTCATATTACAGAGAGCTTTATATAACCCCCTGAATTATCATCAAGACATGGCGTCAAGAATAACTATTATAATAACAAAAATAAAATTTTATTCATTCATTCCCATTCTTCATCTTCCACCCTACACATATATCCTCCTCCCCCACACCTCCATTCTATTCCCATCGTTATCCTCCCTCTCTCCACCTCTTCTCCACCCTCTTTCCTTTCGTCTTTATTCTTCCTTCCTTCCCATTTCTTCCTTCTTTCCAAACTCTTCTCCGCTTCTTCCTTCCTTTCACCTCAACCACAGTTCACCAATTGAACAAGGTCCCGAAGACTGGAAGAGATGAACGTAACATCGATTTTCAAAAAGGAGACAAAAGCGTTGTATTAAAATCACAGGCCCATAAGTTTTATTATAAGTGGCAGGAAAGATACTGAAAAACTATCAGTCTCGAAGACAACAATGGTAATCTCCGACACCAGCAGGTTTGGTAGCCAAGCGCCGCTCCTGTTTGCCCGAATTTGTTAGGACTTCTTCCAAGGTATATAAGATCCGGGATTTGACACCTCAGGATGTTATATACCTGATCTTCAGAAAGCTCTCGACACAGCCACGAGCGACTCTCAATTAGGAAACTGTACTGAGTAGCATTAGAATGGGAATCTGATCGTATGGATAAGAGATTACCACTGACAGAAAAACACTGAGTTACTCAACGGATAGCTTCCTTCCGATTGTCTTTATTTTAGAAGTATTTTTAAGTTTTGCTGAAATACATACCTCAAAAAAAAAATGCACCAATTGGTTTGATATGACTTGGTACATCGGAGAAAAAGACCTACCTTTTCATAAATGGCACTTATTTTTAGTACGTGGTTTTGAAAAAGTTCAAAATTGTTGCTAAAATCAGCAAAAAAAAGATAAATGCCATTCTTTTGCTAAAATGCAAAAATACTATCCACTTACTGTTTTTTGTAGACTTAGAATTGAATAGTGTTATCTGTAAATTATACATGCTATATTAAAGAGCCATGCAAAACCTTTTTATTGATATAAAGTTGGCACTATTATAAATTTTGAGTGAGAAAGACGGAATGTCGAAAATGGGCCTCACCAACAGATTATTATATTAGTAAAATGTACTATAATTATGAATTGCAACTAACTCATCAGAAGCTAAATCGGCAACATCATGATTCAAATACAGAAAATATATAAAAATTGAGAACAGTTTTACAAACACGATAGGGTATGGTGATTTCTGACATCGCCCCATTATTATCTTAAATATATCATGTTCTGTAATCTAGTGCTCTCTAAAGCAACAATTTATGCCAAATCATGTTCCCACTTGAAGGGTCCGGTGGAGTATGTTAAAATCCTCTAACTCCACACTCATTATCATTGAAGTCATCTCCTGGCCCATCCAGCCAGTCAATGCTCTCAAACATTTCTTTCATTTTACCGTCTGATGGCTCCTAGTTCTTCTCAAGTGTTTTACCCCTTCCTAGAAATTTAGTCCCTTCCTTATTTACCTATGGTAATTCCTGGAAAACAAATATATGTATGTAGTAATAAAAGGACACGTATATATGCAAGAGACAGAAGAAGAATACCATCCTAGTCTTGTTTGCCGAAATTGCAGCCAAGAAAGAGACAATGACATAATCAAATATTCAGCCTAGGGCTCACAAATAATATAAGAGACTTCTGTACTAGGTTTTGTGGAAATGAGTGAGAGAAGGAGAGTGAAAGAAAGAGATATAATATGCTACGCATTATACATAGTATATGTCTGCAGCAATATTTTTGAAGAAATTGGTTCTTTCTTATGAGTTAAATGCCCAGTTAAAACCCTAATGCCTGGTCTAAGGTCATTGACTTACTACATCTTCGTTTGTTTATTAATTGAACAGCTTATATAACAACTGAAGATTGTTTACATTGACAAAATGTAAATGATTTTTATTGATAAAACTGCCTCTGTTATGGAGCAACAGAATATGGAAGAAAGTTAAAATAAAAGAACTTCATCAAGGTCACGGGAAGCGCCATCATGTAACATGGTTTGTTTTACTGTTCCTGCGCCAGCCCGGCAGACATTTCAGAATTATCGACCCAGGATTTTCTGTACAGCTTTTGGACGAGAAAACGACTCAACACTTAAATGGTAAACACCTTCATATCGATAGTGACCGACCAGCAACTGGCGAATCAATTCCCGGTGACTATAGCTCTAGGGTCACCGCAGCCAAAGGGATAGCGAACTGGTCGGCGATCCCTGGTGATGTTATATACCCGACTTACCAGAAAGCTTTCTCGATAGCGAGACGCACGAGCGATTCCTGGGAAGAAACTGGCACCTGACGGGCATTTGGAGCCTGTGTAACGGGCCGCGACGGGAGGCGCGAAGGCTGTTGATTAAGACTTCAGCCTTTAGGCGAATATATCGTAGCCTTAGACAAGAAGCGTCGGAAGCGAGACAGACCCACAGGCCAGCCGCACCTCTAAGGACGATTTATTAGTTGGAAAATAATTGCGTTAACCGGTCACACACGTCAAGGCGACCTCCATCGCACCATGAAATGCGATGTATAAATAGAAACAGACGAAACACTGACGACCATTAATTCCCATACGGTGGCGTGATCTATCTGTCGGGTTTTTACTGACAGTTGCGGTTGCCCAATTCGTGTGATATTAAATAATAATAATAATACACATATCCTACTATGCAACACTGCTCGGTCAACTCATCACAGTGACGACCTCATGATATACAAAAAAATCTGTTAGCAGTCTAGTTACGGCTTTCATTGCTACATAGTGGAGTCATATCAAGCAGATTGCCTCATGATATAGCCTCACATTTTAAAACACTGACTATGTAAGAAACATATAATGTGGTTATAATATAAATAGTGAGAGGTGTGTACCACAACGTGTGTGATAATATGAAACATAAGAAATCTCAAAGATAAATATATGGACACATGCAGGAAAAGCCATCAACTGGCATAGTTACAGACAATGTCTAGTCCATCAAGCTCCTAAAAAAAATACAGAGGAAACATACAGAAAAAGAAACATAAGGCTAAATGTTAAGTATAGAGCAGGGGAATGCCAGGTTTATGTCCTCTGACTTGGCTTTGAGAAAGGAAAAACTACTCAGTTAGTGGTGGTTCTGAATCTTAAACATGCCGTGTTCACGAAATCAACACCGCAGGACAGAGTCGTCGTAATAAGGTGGTGTTATTAATATGACGACGAGGACCGACGAACATCGAAACATTATACAAAATCCAGGGTACAGGTAGGGAGACGCAGGTCTGTGCGCGCTTTCTCCAGGGTTTCCGCAACCCGTTTTGTTTGCGAAAGACAATGAATTAAGGGAATTAGTCGTTGCTAAGAGCGATGAGAAGCGAAAGTTATCGAGACCGTAGAGGAAAAACATTCGATGCAGGCTACGCTGGCCGTGAAAGAAAACCGACGATCCAGACGGGCAGTGTTGTTGTTAGTGAGTGGATATAGGTGTGCCCGCTGGCGACATAGTGACCATGTAAACCCGCTGATAGCGGCATTTCCGGGCAGAGATGACCGATGCTACAGCGACTGGGGAAATATAAATAATGCCGGACTCCTGAAAGTTCTTGCGGAAAACAGGTTTTGCGGTAGCTGCCAGAAGGGCCAGGAAAGAGCGTCAGACGCTGTTCTGGTCGCGGTGGTGGATGAGTCAGGCACCTTCCAGAACTGGTAGGAAGGCAAAGAGAGACGAGCCACGAATGCCCGCAGATCATCTCTGCATTATTGCAAGAGCAGAAGGCTACTGTTGAATACAGAGAAATCCTTCGCGATTAGAACAAGAGACGGGGATCGCGTCCAGGGCTAACATTAACTGTCCCGCCGAAAAGGAACGACACTGTGTGCCTCATAAATACGTCCGGCCGTCTGAAATGGAACATGAATGATTATGAAGAACATCAGGTGAGGTTGACTCAATCATGTGTAAAAATATTGACCTGCTGTCTGGGTTAATAAAGACAAGAGGCTATAAATCATGATACCTGATAGCGGACAGTCGTTCAAATCGTGAGAGGAGTGTTAGTGACTTCCTCATCAGCGCCGTATCAACCATGTTGCTAACAACTCGCTGATTTGCCGTTACACGTTAATGACGTTTTTCCAATGCTGAGGGCACTGATCTAGTATAGAAACGGATTCAATTGGCCGATCTGTTTGAGCAATGCCAGATAACCCTCACATCTGCCAGTATTTGTCTGCTGTTTAGGCAGTTCTCAAATGAGTATGCAAACTGCGCAAGCTACAATTGGCGCGTCACCGATTTCGGGAAGTATATAAGTTTACATATATGGTCCCGCAATTGCGCACGTCCAATGCAAGTGCTGTACTGGAAGAGGGAACTTTTATAAGGTAACCATCGATACATAAACTCTCTGTAATTCAGAGTGAATCTCAGAGTGAAAACTATAACCCATACCACTTAACAACTTTTTCCATATCATAACCATCCTCCAGTATCCTGTGATCAGAGAGTTATACCAGAAGGTACCATCCTGGTCTTGCAGTCTGTATGGTGTCTGCCATGCCAAGTTAGTTTTTCCAAGAGATCCTGATTGTGCTGGTGTGAAAAGGGTTGGTTAAAGTATATGATATTTTGATGAGGAACAGACTGGTAGGAAGACCTTCTCAAGGGTAGCTGTGTGAGGCGAAGTTTCAGGCGGATGGTGCTGATGTGTTATGAAGGAGGGATGAAATAAGATGATCAGAAAACGCGACATCATGATCTGAAAGGGTGAAATGAAGTGATGAAACCTTGTGGTCCTAGTTATAGCCAGGTGCAAAGGGGATTATCTTGTTGAACATTTGACTCCTGAGGGAATTGGTCAAGGTCCAAAGAGGAGGGAATGCACGATTTAGATCATCAGAATCCTCTAGACCGACTCCTACTATTCAGATTCCGAGAACCCGAACTGATTTCTGACATTCCTGGAACAACTGGTATGACCTACAATCTAAAATTTCAGTTTCGAACTCCTTTCTTCCGTTTAGCTTAACTGGCGACTGAAGTCACCCTTTAATTTAACCCAGCGCCACCAAAATCAACGTCTTAAACGCCCCCGGTAAGCTCCGTTACAAGCCAATCTGATCGCGTGGATAAAAATCGGCTTCACCGACAAGAAAACACTGAGCACCACTAAATGATGCCTTCCGATTGGCTTCCAAATACCAGTGGAGGCCTCAAGGGTCAAAGCACCCATCTCTATCACATGAAACACCGGTTCCCTGAATCAGAAATGAAATCTCAACATCGAAATTTGCTGATACACTAAGGTGGTGAAATAAACTCAACAAAGACCGACTGCAAATCATTCAGAAAGACCAATCACGTTACGAGGCCCGGTCGAAAATGAAGGAAATGTCCTTTAATGTTGACAAAAATGAAAAGCTCGCTATTACTTGGGTCCAGAAATAAATCATAAATACATTCTGAATGGGACACCCCGTGTTTATTTTAGAAAGGATCTTGAGTCACTGTTAAAGTAGTGACCTGAAATACGAATAATGTAAAAGGCATTACAACAAAATAAACACGCGTTTCGATTCATAGCGAGGACCGAGTGCAGAAATGCCAGGACGATGCTATTTCAGAGGATTCCATGGTGAGACCCCAATTGAGCATGGCAGTGACAGTTCTGGTCTCCCTAATTCATGCAGGCGACATTGATTTACTGGAGATTCAATGACGCGCCACGAAGATGATACCAACTCAAGGGCCCAAACGTACCAGGAACGACCCAAGAACTCAATCTCTTATCAGAGAAAAGATGCCCATGAGGATATGATTCAAGCTATATCTGAAAATTTCAATAACGTCGATTACCCAAACTCCTTGAACTGCAAACCAAACTCTAAGAACCATAGAAATAACGGTTTACCCGATATTCAGGTCTAGCTTTCCGATGGAAATACAGATATCAGGAAGGAGTTTATTTTCGAAACCGAGTCATCCGCCACTGGGAACAATCTTCCTTCTTAGTTAGTAATGTGAATACCAACTTCTTTCAAATGTAGAGTCGATCATCACTTGCTGCGTCGAGAAACTTAGATTATTGAGTTGCTTTTTGTCTGTTCTCAACATTGAGGTGCTTATTCAGCCTTTTCATCGTCGAGAAGCTGGCCTGCCCCAGGTCAAGGGGCTGTCGAGCAGATTAATCATCAAAAGCAACCTCAGAAGAGCTAACAGGCTTGTTGCCTGGTGATTTCCCATGTTTTACATGTTTCCTCTTCCACCCTTCTCCCTTTCCCTTCCACCTTCTTCCTTTCACCTTTCCTCTCACATATCTTTTCCTCCCACTTCTTCCTCTGGCCTCTTATTTTCTTCCCATTCACCTTTCCTTCCCTTACCTCTTCCTTTCCATCTCCTTCCACCTTTTCTTTCCTCTCTCTCCCTTTCCACCCCTTCCTTCAGTCCTTCCTTTCCTTCCTCCTTCCACTCCTTTCCTTCCTTCCTTCCTTCCACTTACTCTTCCGCATTTCTTTCCCACCTCCTCCCTCCTTTTCCTCCTTCTCACACCCCTGTAAATACGTTCCCTCCTGTTTACATCACACACAGACCCCAACGACCCCTTCCTCACATCATCCCATCACCTCTCACCTCACCTCCCACCGCCCCCACAGCATCACCCTCACCCATCCCATCACCCCTCACACCACCTCCTTCCTTCCCTCCCTGCTACAGACGTTCCTTCCAAACCTTCCTTCCACACATTGACACTATCATCGCCTCTCACATACCCCTATCATCCTACAGATGCCTCAGTGCAGAGACGGGGCCATCCAAGGTGTACACGGGCGTCTGGGTAAGTTCAACGTGTTCTGCCATGTGAAGGCCCCTGCAAGTCAAGTACCCCTTGATCTTCAATAACAGCATCAGCTTCACAAAATTACCCATGTAGAACACAGGTCTGCTGCTACAGGTACGGAAGGAGGAAAAGGTAAGGAAGGAAGGGTGGGGGAAGGGAGAGGAAGTAGTGTGGAGGTAAAGTGAGACATGAAGGATAATACGAAGAGACGAATTTAGGAAGGTGAAGAGTGAGTAAGGGAAGGAAGGAGCAAGCGAAGAAAGGAAGGAAGGAAGGAAAGGAGAGAAAGGAACAGAAAAGGAAAATGCTGTAAGGAACACAAAAGAACACAGTTAAAGAAAACAGAACAGCAGACCTGTTGGTTCATGAGGCCAGGCGACAAGCTTACACACCATCTAATTTGAAGGAAGATGAAGGACAGCAAAGGCAGCCCCCCATCTCTTCTAGCACAAAGCTAGACAGGAAAAGAAACGAAACAATTATGGTGGAAAGAGAAGAACCACACATTGCTACCACTAACCAAGGAGATAAAATACAGGGATAAGAGGATACCAGTATTCGGAAAGAACTTAACGTTATTACACAATGAGTAATATTTGAAGTGGTAGTTGGAT
This sequence comes from Eriocheir sinensis, assembly GCF_024679095.1. NCBI lineage: Eukaryota > Metazoa > Arthropoda > Malacostraca > Decapoda > Varunidae > Eriocheir > Eriocheir sinensis. Next base: position 351,003 of record NW_026111768.1, on the reverse strand, counting down.
CTAAACATTTATCTAATCTATTCGAAGGATGGGGAATTGTTGTACTATCAACGACATCAAGAAAGTAGGAGAGTTCAAAACATTAACAAACTCGATTGAAGAAGAAGGTTTGGCTTCAGTGCGACAAAAATCTTTTACCATTTATCTCAAATTGTGATTACTTTGTTCGTCGGATCTGATCAATTGAAAAGTAAACTTCCTGCATTAATATCACCAACCTCAAAACATTTTGAACACTTATGATTCACTCGCACTTTTCGAATTTTGAAAATATATAAACAAATTTACTTAAAATAACGTAAAATTGTATGAAATATATATACAAAAACATGAACTGGCCCGTTACTGCTGAACCCGTCTAATGTAAATATGCATAAAAAAAAAATATACAAAACAGAAATAGAATAATGTAAAATCGTATCAAAAATAAATACACACAGAATATTAATAAAATAATATAAATTCTGTGTATGAAAAATAAAGATGCAAAAATAACGACAAAATAAATGCTATTATTTTTATAAAAATATATATACCAAAATAATACACATAGAAATAAATTGGAATTTGTATAAAATTATAAGCTACGAAATGCACATATCCAAATGTAAGGGGTAAATTTATATGGAAAGAGATATAAAAATGCACATATAAAAACAATGTAAATTTTTTTCAAAATATATATATGGCTGAATACACATAAAATAAACGGTGAAATTTCTATAAAAAGATATATACAAAATACACATAAAATGTAGAAGTAAATGACGTATAAAATATATATATGTTACACAATACACAAAAATAATGTAAACCCGTATCAAAATAAATAAACAAAATACTAATAAATGAATGTAATGTATTTAAGTATAAAAATACATATACAGAATACATACATAAAATAAACGTAAATTTGTATAAAAAGTTCTATATATGTAAATACACAAAAATATTTAAATTTGTATGAAAATAAATATACAAAATACACATAAAATAAATTTGTATTGAAAAATAGATATGCAAAATACATATAAAAGTAATTAAATTTGTTTCAAAAAATATATACGAATACACAAAATAACGTAAATTTGTATAAAAAATATATATACAAAATACATAATCAAATAATGTAAATTGGTGAATAAAATATATAAAACACAATACAATATAAATTTGTATGAAAAATACATATACAAATACACATAAAATAATATGAATTTGTATAAATCGTTTCAAAAATACGAAATACACATAAAATAACGTAAATTTTTATATGAAAATATATATACAAAACACAATATAAATATATTTAAATATATATACAATATATATACAAAATAAACATAAAATAATGTAAATTGTATCAAATAAATAAAAAATTCAATAAAAGAATGTATATTTGTTAAATATATATACAATACAAATAAAATAAGTAATTTATATAAAATATATATACAAAATACACAAAAATAATTTAAATTTGTTTGAAAATATATATAAAATACACATAAATTGACAAATTTGTATTGAAATACATACATAAAATATCACATAAAAGAATATGTATTTGTATGAAATATATAAACAAATACACATAAAATAACGTAAATTTGATAAAATATACAAAATAAACATTAAATAATGTAAATATGTATAAAAATATATATACAAAATACATAGAATAATGTTAAAATCGTATCAAAATAAATAAACAGAATATCAATAAAATAATGTAAATTTGTATGAAAATAAAGATGCAAAATAACTATATTATAACGCCATATTTTTATAAAATATATATACAAAATACACAAAATAGTTTAATTTGTATTAAAATAAATATACAAAATGCACATACAATAAAGTAAATTTATTGAAATAGATATGCAAATACACATAAATAATGTAATTTGTATCAAAATATATATACGAATACATAAAATAGAGTAAATTTCTATGAAAATATATATACACAATACATATAAAATGATAAATAAGTATAAAAATATATATATCAAATACACTTAAATAATGTAAATTTGTATCAAAATAAATAAACAAAATTCAATAAAAGAACGTGTATTTGTAGGAAAATAAATACAAAATACATAAAATAACGAAATTTGTATAAAAATATATACAAAAAAACACAAAATAATATACTAATTTGTATGAAAATTGATATACAAAAATACACATATAATTAGTTAAATTTGTATTTAAATACATGTACAAAATACATAAAATAAATTTGTAAGGATTTGAATGAAAATACACATAAAGTAAAATACACATAAAATAATGTAAATTTGAATGAAAATACATAAACAAAATACACTTAAAATAACGTAAATTTGTATAAAAAAATGTATACAAAACAGAAAAAGAATAATGTAAAATCGTATCAAAATAAATACACAGAATATTAATAAAATAATGTAAATTTGTATGAAAATAAAGAAGCAAAAATACCCATAAATAACGCATTTTTTTATTTAAAATATATATACAAAAATACATATAAAAAAATTAAATTAGTATTAAAATAAATATATAAAAAACACACACAATAAAGTAAATTTGTATTGAAATAGATATGCAAAATACATATAAAACAATGTAAATTTGTTTCAAAATATATATACGAAGACACAAAAAATAACGTAGATTTCTATAAAAATATATATACAAATGACACTTAAAATGAAGTAAATACGAAAAAAAATGTATACAAAAATACACATAAAATAATGTAAATTGTATCAAAATAAATAAACAAAATACTAATAAAGAATGTATTTGTATAAATATAAATATACAAAATACACATAAAATAACGTAAATTTATATAAAACTATATACAAAAATACACAGAAGTAATTAAATTTGTATGAAAATAGATATCCAAAATACACACAAAATAAGGTAAATTTGAATCAAATATATTTACAAAATACATGAAATAAAGTAAATTTGTATCAAAATATTTATACAAAATACACATAAAATAACGTAAATTTGTATGAAAATATACAAAATACACATTAAATAATGTAAATACGTATAAAAAATATGTACAAAATACACATATAATCATGTAATTTGTATCAAAATAAATGTACAAAATACCAATAAAATAATATAAATTTGTATGAAAACGTATGAAAATTTTTCAATACACATAAAATTATATACGTAAATTTTAATACAAATTTAATTATTCGATGTGTTTGCATCTACACAAAATACACATAAAATTAATGTAAATTTTATAAAATATATATACAAAATACACATTCAATAATTAAATTTGTATTAATATGTATACAAAATACAATACAATAAGGTATTTTTTTTAAATTTATATGCAAAATACACATAAAACAATGTAAATTTGTTTCAAATATAAATGAATACACATAAAATAACGTAAAATTTGTATAGAAATATATATACAAAATACACTTGAGAATAAATACGTATAAAATATATATATACAAAATAGACATTAAATAATGTAAATTTGTGTCAAATAGATAATAAATATCACATAAAATAATGTGTATTTGTATGAGAATATATACAAAATACATAAAATAACGTAAATTGTATAAAACTATGTATATTTGTATGAAAATATATAAACAAAATACACATAAATAACGTAAATTTATAAAATATATAAACAAAATAAACATTAAATAATGTAAATATGTATAAAAAATATATATACAAAATACACATAGAATAATGTTAAATCGTATCAAAATAAATAAACAGAATATCAATAAAATAATGTAAATTTGTATGAAAATAAAGATGCAAAATACCCATATAATACGCTTATTTGCATAAATATATATTTACAAAAATACACATAAAATAATTTAATTTGAATTAAAATAAATATTCAAAATGCACATACAATAAAGTACATTTGTATTGAAATAGATATGCAAAATACACATAAATAATGTAAAATTGTACCAAAATATATACGAATACACATAAAATAAAAATTTCTATAAAATATATATACAAAATATATATACAAAATACATGGAATTAAAATATATACAAAATAATTAAATAATGTAAATTGAAATAAATACAAATAAACATAAAATAATGTAAATTTTATATAAAAAATATATACAAAATACACATAAAATAATATATATTCGTATCAAAATAAATAAACAAAATATCAATAAAATAATATAAATTTGTTTGAAAATAAATATACAAAATACACGTAAAATAACGGAAGTTTGTTTAAAAATATAAAAAAAAAATACACATAAAATAATTAAAATTTGTATTAAAATAAATATACAAAATACATATAAAATGAGGTAAATTTGTATTGAAATAGATATGCAAGATACATATAAAATAATTGAAAAATTTGTATCAAAATATATATATATATATATATATATATATATATATATTTATATATATATATATATATATATATATATATAAATATATATATATATATATATAAAATACATATTAAATAATGTAAATTTGTCAAAATAAATAAATAAAATATCATGAAAATAATGTAAATTTGTATGAAAATAGATAATAGATAATAAATTTGTATAAAATATATATACACATTAAATAATGTAAATATGAATAAAAAATATATACAAAAACAAATAGAATAATGTAAAATGTATCAAAATAAATACACTAAATATTAATAAAATAATGTAAATTTGTATGAAAATAAAGATACCCATAAAATAACATTTCTTATAAAAAATATATACTAAAATACACATAAAATATTTAAATTTGTATTGAAATAAATATACAAAATATATAATAAGGTAAATTTGTATTGAAAGATATATACAAAATACATATAAAATAATGTAAATTTGTTTCAAAATATATATAAGAATACAAATAAAATAAAGTAGATTTCTATAAATATATATATACAAAATACACATAAAATTAATTAAATACGTATAAAAAAATGTATACAAATTTACATTATTTTATTGATATTCTCTGTATTTATTTTGATACGATTTTACATTATTCTATATATATTTTATACAAATGTACGTTATTTTATGTGAATTTGTTTTAATTTCATACAAATTTACATTATTTTATGTGTATTTTGTACATCTATTTAAATACAAATTTAACTTATTATATGTGTATTTTGTATATCTATTTTCATAGAAATTGAAATTAGTTTTTTGTTTTTTTGTATATATTTTTATAAAAATATTCTTTATTTTATAATTATTTTTTATATTTATTTTACTAAAAAAATAAGTTCTTTAATCGGAATTTTGTTTATTTATTATGATACGAATTTACATTATCTATCTATCTATTATGTATTTGGAATATATATTTTTTTACTATTTACATCATTTTATATGTATTTTGTATGTATATTTTCATAGAAATTTATTCTATTTTATGTATTCGTATATATATTTTATTTATTTATTTTGATACGAATTTACATTATTTTATGTGTATTTTGTATACATTTTTTATACGTATTTACTTCATTTTATGTGTATTTTGTATATATATTTTTATAGAAATCTACGTTATTTTATGTGTATTCGTATATATATTTTGAAACAAATTTACATTGTTTTATATGTATTTTGCATATTTCAATACAAATTTACCTTATTGTATGTTTTTTTTATATATTTATTTTAATACAAATTTAATTATTTTATGTGTATTTTGGGATATATATTTTTATAAAAAAAATCCGTTATTTTATGGGTATTTAGCCTCTTTAATTTCATACAAATTTACATTATTTTATTAATATTCTGTGTGTTTATTTTGATACGATTTTACATTATTCTATTTGTGTTTTGTATATATTTTTTTTATACAAATTTACGTTATTTTAAGTGTATTTTTGTTTATGTATTTTCATTCAAATTTCCATTATTTTATGTGTATTTTGTATATGTATTTCAATGCAAATTTACCTAATTTTATGTGTATTTTGTATATTTATTTTCATCCAAAATTACATTAATTTATTGTTATTTTCTTAATTTAACTCGATACGAATTTATATTATTTCATAGGTATTTTGTATACATATTTTTATACTCATTTACATTATCTAATGTGTGTTTTGTATATATTTTTTTATGCAAATTAATTTTATGTCCATTTTTGTACATATGTTTTTATAGAAATTTGCGTTATTTTTATGTATTTTGTATATGTTTTCATACAAATTTATATTATTTAATTAGTTTTTGTTTATTTATTTTGATACGAATGACATGATTATTTGTGTATTTTGCATATTTATTTTCATACAAATTAACATTATTTAATGTGTATTTTGTTTATATATTTTATACAAATTTTCGTTATTTTATGTGTATTTTGTAAATATTTTGAAACAAATATACGTTCTTTTATGTATTTTCTATATATATTTCAATTCAAATTTAGCTTATTTTTATTTTGTATATCTATTTTCAAACAAATTAAAATACTTCTGTGTATTTTTGTATATTTTTATATAAATTTACGTTATTTTATGTGTATTTTGTATATTTATATTTATACAAATACACATTCTTTTATTGGTATTTTGTATATTTATTTTGATACGAATTTACATTATTTTATGTGTATTTTGTATACATTTTTTTATACGTATTTACTTCATTTTATGTGTATTTTGTATATATATTTTTATAGAAATCTTCGTTGTTTTATATGTATTTTGCATATCTATTTCAATACAAATTTACCTTATTGTATGTGCATTTTGTATATTTATTTTAATACAAATTCAAATATTTTATGTGTATTTTGGTATATATAATTTTATAAAAAATGCGTTATTTTATAGGTATTTTGCATCTTAGTTTTTATACAAATTTACATTAATTTATTAATATTCTGTGTATATATTTCGATACGATTTTATATTATACTATTTGTGTTTTGTATATATTTTTTTATACATATTTTCATTATTTAATGTGTATTTTATATATATATTTTATACAAATTTACGTTATTTTAAGTGTATTTGTTTATATAATTTCATTCATATTTACATTATTTTAAGTGTATTTTGTATATGTATTTCAATACAAATTTACCTAATTTTATGTGTATTTTGTATATTTATTTTCATACAAATTTAAATTATTTTTGTGTTTTTTTTATATAGTTTTATACAAATTTATGTTATTTTATGTGTATTTTCTATATCTAGTTTCATACAAATACACATTCTTTTATTGATATTTTGTTTATTTATTTTGACGCGAGTTTACATTATTTAATGGCTTCCTACAAATGAATAGACCATTTATTATTATTATTATTATTATTTTATTGCTATTTTGTTTATTTATTTTGATACGAATAACATGATTATATGTATATTTTGTACATGTTTTTTATACGTGTTTACATTATTTAATGTGTATTTTGTTTATATATTTTTAAACAAATTAACGTTATTAAATGTGTATTTGTGTAAATATTTTGATAAAAATTTACATTATTTTATGTATTTTGTATATACGTTTCAATTCAAATTTAGCTTATTTTATTTTTATTTTGTATATATATTTTCATACAAATTTAATTACTTCTGTGTATTTTTGTATATAGTTTTAAACAAATTTACGTTATTTTATGTGTATTTTGTATATTTATATTTATACAAATACACATTCTTTTATTGGTATTTTGTTTATTTATTTTGATACGAATTTACATTATTTTATGTGTATTTTGTATACAATTGTTTATACGTATTTACTTCTTTTTATGTGTATTTTGTATATATTTTTATAGAAATCTACGTTATTTTGTGTGTATGCGTATATATATTTTGAAACAAATTTACATTGTTTTATATGTATTTTGCATATCTATTTCAATACAAATTTACCTTATTGTATGTGCATTTTGTACATCTATTTTAATACAAATTCAAATATTTTATGTGTATTTAGGTATATATATATTTTTATAAAAAAAATGCGTTTCTTTATGGGTATTTTGCATCTTAATTTACATACAAATTTACATTATTTTATTAAGATTCTGTGTACTTATTTTCATACTATTTCACATTATTGTATTTGTGTTTTGTATATATTTTTTTTATATACATATTTACTTTGTATATATATATATATATATATATATATATATATATATATATATATATATATATATATATATATATATATATATATATATATATATATATATATATATATATATATATATATATATATATATATATATATATATATATATATATATATATATATATTTCTATAGAAATCTACCTTATTTTATGTGTATTCGTATATATATTTTGAAACAAATTTACACTGTTTTATGTGTATTTTGCATATTTTTTCAATACAAATTTACGTTATTGTATGTGCATTTTTTATGTTAATTTTAATACAAATTTAGTTATTTTGATTATTTTGCATCTTTATTTTCTTACAAATTTACATTATTTTATTGATATTTTGTGTATTTATTTTAATTCGATTTTACATTATTCTATATGTATTTTGTATATATATTTTATACAAATATACGTTACTTTATGTGTATTTGTTTTCATTTCATACAAATTTTCATTATTTTATGTGTATTTTGTTCATGTATTTAAATGTGTATTTTGTATATTTATTTTCCTACATATATACGTTCTTTTATCGGAATTTTCTTTATTTATTTTGATACGAATCTACATTATTTGAGGTATATTTGGTATATATATTTTTATACTTATTTACATCATTTTATATGTATTTGTATGTATATTTTCATATAAATTTACTCTATTTTATGAGTATTCGTATATGTATTTTGATACAAATTTACTTTATAGATGTGTATTTTGCATATCTATTTCAATACAAATTTACTTTATTGTATGTGCATTTTGTATATTTATTTTAATAAAAAAATAATTATTTTATATGTATTTTTGTTTATATATTTTTATACAAATATGCGTTATTATATGTGTATTTTGCATCTTTATTCTCATACAAATTTACATTATATTATTGATATTTTGTTTATTTATTTTGATACGATTTTACTTTATTCTCTGTATTTTGTATATATATTTTTATACATATTTAAATTATTTAATGTATATTTTGTATATATATTTTATTCAAATTTACGTTATTTTATGTGTATTTGTTTATATATTTTCATACAAATTTATATTATTTTATGTGGGTTTTGTATATGTATTTGATACAAATTTGCCTAATTTGATGTGTATTTTCCATATCTATTTTCAAACAAATTTTAATTATTTTTGTTTATTTTTCTATATATTTTCTTTACAAATTTTTGTTATTTCATTCGTATTTTGTATATATATTTTCCTAGAGATACACATTCTTTTATTGTAATTTTGTTTATCTATTTTGATACGAATTTACATTATTTTATGTGTATTTTGTATATATATTTTTCTACGTATTTACATTATTTTATGTGTATTTTGTATATGTATATTCTCATAAAAATTTACCTTATTTTATTGTGTGTAATCGGGTATGATTTGTTACAAATATTATAGAAATTCATGTTATTTTATGTGTATTTGTATATATATTTTCATACAAATTTATATTATTTTATGTGCATTTTTACATATATTTCATTAGAAATTTACCTTATTTTATGTTTATTTTGAATATTTATTTAATTCAATTTTAAATTATTTAATGTGTATATTTGTATTTGTATTTAGGTTATTTTATGTGTATTTTCTATATATATTTACATCCAAAATTACATTATTTTATTGGTATTTTGTTAGTTTAATTCGATCCGAATTTAGATAATTTCATAGGTATTTTGTATACATATTTTTATACGCATTTACATTATTTAATGTGTGTTTTGTATATTTATTTTCATGCAAATTTAATTTAATTTATGTGCATTTTTGTACATATATTTTTTTTTTTGAAAATTGCGTTATTTTATGTGTATTTTGCATATGTTTTCTCATATAAATTTATTTATTTCATTGGTATTTTGTTTATTTATTTTGATACGAATTACATAATTTTCTTATATTTTGTACATATTTTTTTATACGTATTTACATTATTTAATGTGTATTTTGTTTACATATTTTTATACAAATTTACGTTATTATATGTGTATTTGTATAATTATTTTGATACAAATATACATTATTTTATGTATGTTGTATATATATTTCAATTCAAATTTAGCTTATTTTATGTGTATTTTGCATATCTATTTTCATACAAATTTAATTACTTCTGTGGATTTTTGTATATAGTCTTATATAAATTTACGTTATTTTATGTGTATTTTGTATATTTATATTTATACAAATACACATTCTTTTATTAGTATTTTGTTTATTTATTTTTATACGAGCTTACATTATTTCATGTGTATTTTGTATACATTTTTTTATACGTATTTACTTCATTTTATGTGTATTTTGTATATATATTTTTATAGAAATCTACGTTATTTTATGAAATATACATAAAATAACCTATATTTGTATAAAACTACTTACAAAAATACACAAAAATAATTAAAATTTGTATGAAAATATATATACAAAATACACATAAAATTAGGAAAATTTGTATTGAAATACATAAACAAAATACACATAAAATAATAATTAAATTTGAGTGAAAATATATTAACAAATACACTTAAAATAACGTAAATTTGTATAAAATATATATACAAAATACACATTAAAAATGTAAATATGTATCAAAAAATATATTTACAAAACACATATAGAATAATGTAAAATCGTATCAAAATAAATACACAGAATATTAATAAAATAATGTAAATTTGTATGAAAATTAAGATGCAAAATACCCATAAAATAACGCATTTTTTATAAAAATATATATACCAAAATACACATAAAATATTTGAATTTGTATCAAAATAAATATACAAAATGCACATACAAAAAGGTAAATTTGTATTGAAATAGATATGCAAAATACATATATAACAATGTAAATTTGTTTCAAAATATATATAAGAATACACATAAAGTAAGGTAGATTTCTATAAAATATATATACAAAATACACACAAAATGAAGTAAATACGTATAAAAAATGTATACAAAATACACATAAAATAATGTAAATTCGTATCAAAATAAATAAACAAAATACCAATAAAAGAATGTGTATTTGTATAAATATAGACATACAAATTACACATAAAATAACGTAAATTTGTATAAACTATATACAAAAATACACAGAAGTAATTAAATTTGTATGAAAATAGATATACAAAATACTCATAAAATAAGCTAAATTTGAATTGAAAAATATATACAAAATACATCAAATAATGAAAATTTGTATCAAAATTTTTATACAAATACACATATAATAATGTAAATTTTTATGAAAATATATATACAAAATACACATAAAATAATGTAAATACGTAGAAAAATATATAAACAAAATACCATTAGAAAAATGTGTATTTGTATAAATGTAAATATACAAAATACACATAAAATAACGTATATTTATATAAAATTATATACAAAAATACACAGAAGTAATTAAATTTTATGAAAATATATATGCAAAATACACACAAAATAAGCTAAATTTGAATTGAAATATATTTACAAAATACATAAAATAAAGTAAATTTGTATCAAAATATTTATACAAATACACATATAATAACGTAAATTTGTATAAAAATATATAAACAAAATACACATTAAATAATGTAAATATATATAAAAAATATGTACAAAATACACATATAATCATATAACACGTATCCAAAAAAATAAACAAAATACCAATTAAATAATATAAATTTGTATAAGAAAACATATATAAAATACACATAAAATATGTATACAAAATACCTATGAAGAAATCTAAACTCGTATCGAGTTAAATTAAGAAAATACCAATAAAATAATGCAATTTTGGATGAAAATATATATAGAAAATACACATAAAATTACCTAAATACAAATACAAATATACACATAAAATAATTTAAGATTGAATGAAATAAATATACAAAATAATCATAAAATAAAGTAAATTTGTAATGAAAAATATGTAAAAATTCATATAAAATAATATAAATTTCTATGAAAATATATATACAAATGTACATAAAATAACATGAAATTGTATAAAATTTGTATCAAAATAAATACGAATACACACTATAAAATAATGTAATTTTTTATTAATATATATATACAAAATACACATATAATAATGTAAATACGACGAAAAATATATATACAAAATACACATGAAATAATGTAAACTCGTATCAAAATAAATAAACAAAATTCCAATAAAAGAATGTATATTTGTAGGAAAATATATATACAAAATACAAATAAAATAACTCAAATTTGTATAAAAATAAATACAAAAATACAAAAAAATAATTTTAATTTGTTTGAAAAGAGATATGCAAAATACACATAAAGTTAGACAAATTTGCATAGAAATACATATACAAAATGCACATAAAGTAATGTAAATTTGTGTGATAATATATAAACAAATACACATAAAATAACGTAAATTTGGAAAAAATATATATACAAAACATACATTAAATAATGTAAATATGTATAAAAATATATATACTAAATACACAAAGAAAAATGTTAAATCGTATCAAAATAAATAAATAGAATATTAATAAAATAATGTAAATTACAAATTTACGTTATTTAATGTGTATTTTGTATTTTTATATTTATACAAATATACATTCTTGTATTGGTGTTTTGTTTATTTATTTTGATACGAATTTACATTATTTTATGTGTATTTTGTATACATTTTTTTATACGTATTTACTTAATTTTATGTGTATTTTGTATATATATTTTTATAGAAATCTACCTTATTTTATGTGTATTCGTATATATATTTTGAAACAAATTTACATTGTTTATATGTATTCTGCATATCTATTTAAATACATATTTACCTTATTGTATGTGCTTTTTGTAAATTTATTTTAATACAAATTCAATTATTTCATGTGTATTTTGGTATGTATATTTAAAAAAAAATGCGTATTTTATGGGTATTTTGCATCTTAATTTTCATACAAATTTACATTATTTTATTAACATTCTGTGTATTCATTTTGATAGGATTTTACATTATTCTATTTGTGTTTTGTAAATATTTTTTTATATATATTTATATTATTTAATGTGTATTTTGTATATATATTTTATACAATTTTACGTTATTTTAAGTGTATTTGTTTATATATTTTCATTCAAATTTACATTATTTTAAGTGTATTTTGTGTATGTATTTAAATACAAATTTACCTAATTTTATGTGTATTTTGTATATTTATTTTCATACAAATTTAAATTATTTTTGTGTAGTTTTGTATATAGTTTTATACAAATTTATGTTATTTCATGTGTATTTTGTATATCTATTTTCATATAAATACACATTCTTTTATTGATATTTTGTTTATTTATTTTGACGCGAATTTACATTATTTAATTGTGTATATGTATTTTTATAAAAATATGCTTTATTTCATGGGTATTTTGCATCTTTATTTTCATACAAATTTACATTATTTTATTGATATTCTGGTCATTCATTTTGATACGAATTGACTTTATTCTATGTGTATTTTGTATATTATTTTCAAACAAATTTACATTATTTTATGTGTATTTGTTTATATATTTTGACACAATTGTACAATATTTTATTTGTATTTTGTATATATATTTCAAAAGAAATTTACCTAGTTTTACGCGTATCTTGTATATCTATTTTCATACAAATTCAAATTATTTCTATGTATTTTTGTATATATTTTAATACAAATTTTAGTTATGTTATGTGTATTTTGTAAATTTCTTTTTATTCAAATAGATATTATTTTATTGGTATTTTGTTGATTTATTTTGATACGAATTTACATTATTTTATATGTACTTTGTATATATATTTTATACGCATTTACATTATTTAATATTTATTTTGAATATATATTTTTATACAAATTCATGGTATTTTATGTGTATTTGTATATATATTTTCATATAAATTTACATTATTTGATGTGTATTTTGTACATATATTTCATTACAAATTTACCTTATTTTATGTTTATTTTGTATATTTATTTCATTTAATATTAAATTATTTTATGTGTATATTTGTATTTGTATTTAGGTTATTTTATGTGTATTTTCTATATATTACATTTATTACATTATTTTATTGGTATTTTGGTAATTTAATTCGATAAGAATTTATATTATTTCATAGGTATTTTGTATACATATTTTTATACGCATTTACATTATTTAATGTGTGTTTTGTATATATAATTTTATGCAAATTTACTTTATTTTATGTGCATTTTTGTACATATATTTTTATAGAAATTTCCGTTCTTTTATGTGTATTTTGTATGTGTTTTCTTATACAAATTTACATTATTTTATTGGTATTTTGTTTATTTATTTTGATATGAATTACATTATTATATGTGTATTCTGTACATATCTTTTATACGTATTTACATTATTTAATGTGTATTTTGTTTATATATTTTTATACAAATTTACGTTATTATATGTGTATTTGTATAAATAGTTTGATACAAATTTACATTATTTTATGTATTTTGTATATATATTTCAATTCAAATTTAGCATATTTTAAGTGTATTTTTGTATATCTATTTTCATACAAATTTAATTACTTTTGTGTATTTTTGTATAAAGTTTTATACAAATTTACGTTATTTTATGTGTATTTTGTATACAAAATACACATAAAATAATGTAAATTTGAAAGAAAATATATAAACAAATACACATATAATAACATAATTTTGTTTGAAATATATATACAAAACACACATTAAATAATGTAAATATGTATAAAAAAATATATACAAAACACAAATAGAATAATGTAAAATCGTATCAAAATATATACACAGAATATTAATAAAATAATGTAAATTTGTATGAAAATTAAGATGCAAAATACCTATAAAATAACGCTTTTTTTTTAATTATAGATACCAAAATACACATAAAATATTTGAATTTGTATTAAAATAAATATACAAAATGCACATACAATAAGGTAAATTTGTATTGAAATAGATATGCAAAATACATATAAAATAATGTAAATTTGTTTCAAAATATATACACGAATACACATAAAATAACGTAGATTTCTATAAAAATACATATACAAAATACACATAAAATTAAGTAAATACGTATAAAAAAATATATACAAAATACACATAAAATAATGTAAATTCGTATAAATATAAATAAACAATATACCAATAAAAGAATGTGTATTTGTATAAATATAAATATACAAAATGCACATAAAATAAAGTAAATTTATATAAAACTATATACATAAAATAACGCAAATTTCTATAAAAATATATGTACAAAAATGAACATAAAATAAATTTGCGTAAAAATATATATACAAAACACACATTAGATAATCTTTGTTTTCATTTTTACATTACTTTATTGATATTCTGTACATTTATATTGATACAATTTTACATTATTCTAGGTGTATTTTGTATATATTTTCCTTACATATTTACATTATTTTATGTGTATTTTGTATATATATTTTCATAAAAAATTACGTTATTTTATTGTGTATATTCGTATATATTTTGATACAAATTTTATACAAATTCATGTTATTTTATGTGTATTTGTATATATATTTTCATTCAAATTTATATTATTTTATGTGTATTTTTACATATATTTCATTACAAATTTACCTTATTTTATGTTTATTTTTTATATTTATTTCTTTTAATTTTAAATTATTTTATGTGTATATTTGTATTTGTATTTAGGTTATTTTATGTGTATTTTCTATATATATTTTCATCCAAAATTACATTATTTTATTGGTATTTTCTTAATTTAATTCGATACGAGTTTAGATTATTTCATAGGTATTTTGTATACATATTTTTTTACTCATTTACATTATCTAATGTGTGTTTTGTATATATATTTTTATGCAAATTTACTTTATTTTATGTGCATTTTTGTACATATATTTTTATAGAAATTTGCGTTATTTTATGTGTATTTTGTATATGTTTTCTCACACAAATTTACATTATTTTATTGGTATTTTGTTTATTTATTTTGATACGAATTACATGATTATATGTGTATTTTGTACATATTTTTTTATACGTATTTACATTTTTAATGTGTATTTTGTTCATATATTTTTTTAAAAATTTACTTTATTATATGTGTATTTGTATAAATATTTTGATACAAATTTACATTATTTTATGTATTTTGTATATAGATTTCAATTCAAATTTAGCTTACATTTTTATAAAATATATATACAAAATACACATAGAATAATGTAAAATTGTATCAAAATAAATACACAGAATGTCAATAAAATAATGTAAATTTGTATGAAAATAAAGATGCAAAATACCCATAAAATAAAGCATATTTTTTATAAATATACATATACAAAAATACACATAAAATAATTAAATTTATATTAAAATTAATATACAAAATGAACAAACAATATGGTAAATTTGTATTGAAATAGATATGCAAAACACACATAAAACAAGGTAAATTTATTTCAAAATATATATACGAATACACATAAAAAAACGTAATTTTCTATAAAAATATATATAAAAAATACATACAAAAATACACAAAAATAATTTAAATTTGTATGAAAATAAATATACAAAATACACATAAAATTAGGTAAATTTGTATTGAAATACATATACAAAATACACATAAAATAATGTAAATTTGAATGAAAATATATAAACAAATACACTTTAAATAACGTAAATTTGTATAAAATATATTTACAAAATACACATTAAATAATGCAAATATGAATGAAAAAAATATATACAAAACACAAATAGAATAGGGTAAAATCGTATCAAAATAAATACACAGAATATTAATAAAATAATGTAAAATTGTATGAAAATAAAGATGCAAAATACCCATAAAATAACGCATTTTTTAGAAAATATATATGTACCAAAATACACATAAAATATTTAAATTTGTATTAAAATAAATATACAAAATGCACATTCATTAAGGTAAATTTGTATTGAAATAGATATGCAAAATACATATAAAACTATGTAAATTTGTTTAAAAATATATATACGAATACACAAAATAACGTAGATTTCTATAAAAATATATATACAAAATACACATAAAATTAAGTAAATACGTATAAAAAAATGTATACAAAATACACATCTAAATTTGTATGAAAATATTTATACAAATACACATAAAATAACATGAATTTGTATAAAATTTGTTTCAAAATATATACGAATACACACAAGAAAATAACGTAAATTTTTATGAAAATGTATATACAAAATACACATAAAATAATTTAAATACGTAGAAAAGTATATATACAAAACACACATAAAATAATGTAAATTCGTATCAAAATAAATAGACAAAATTCCAATAAAAGAGTGTATATTTGTAGGAAAATATATATACAAAATACAAATAAAATAACTAAATTTTTTATAAAAATATATACAAAAATACACAAAAATAAGTTAAACTAGTTTGAAAATAGATATGCAAAATACACATAAAATTAGGCAAATTTGTATTGAAATACATATAGAAAATACACATAAAATAATGTAAATTTGTATGAAAATATATAAAGAAATACACATAAAATGACGTAAATTTGGATAAAATATATATACAAAATAAACATTATATAATGTAAATATGTATAAAAATATATATATACAAAATACACATAAAATAATATTAACTCGTATAAAAATAAATAAACAGAATATCAATAAAATAATGTAAATGTAATAAAAATAAATATACAAAAATACACATGAAATAATTAAATTTGTATTAAAATAAATATAAAAAATGCACATACAATAATGTAAATTTATATTAAAATAGATATGCAAAGTACACTTAATAATGTAAATTTGTATCAAAAGATATATACGAATACACATAAAATAGAGTAAATTTCTATGAAAATATGCATACAAAATACATATATAATGATGTAAATAAGTATAAAAATATATATACCAAATACCCCTAAAATAATGTAAATTCGTATCAAAATAAATAAACAAAATTCCGATAAAAGAACGTATATTTTTTGGAAAATAAATATACAAAATACACATAAAATAGCAAAAATTTGTATAAAAATATATACACAAAAAAAAAATCAATTTGTATGAAAATAGATATACAAAATACACATATTATTAGTTAAATTTGTATTTAAATACATGTACAAAATACACATAAAATAATGTAAATTTGTATGAAATGAAAACAATTACACATAAAATAACGTACATTTGTATAAAATATATATACAAAATACACATGGAATAATGTAAAATCGTATCAAAACAAATACACAGAGTATCAATAAAATAATGTAAATTTGTATGTAAATAAAGATGCAAAATACCCATAAAATAAAGCATATTTTTATAAAATTACATAAACAAAAATACACATAGAATAATTAAATTTGTATTAAAATTAATATACAAAATGCACATACAATAAGGAAAATTTGTATTGAAAAAATATGCAAAATACACATAAAACAGTGTAAATTTGTTTCAAAATATATATACAAACACACATAAAATAACGTAGATTTCTATAAAAATATATATACAAAATACACATGAAATGATATAAATACGTATAAAAATATATATACTAAATACACATTAAATAATGTAAATTCGCGTCAAAATAAGTAAACAAAATATCGATAAAAGAATCTGTATTTGTATGAAAATATATATACAAAATACACATAAAATAACCAAAATTTGTATAAAAATATATACAAAAATACACAAAAATAATTTAAACTTGTATGAAAATAAATATACAAAATACACATAAAATAATGTAGATTTGAATGAAAATACATAAACAAATACACTTAAAATAACGTAAATTTGTATGAAATATATATACAAAATACAAACTAAATAATGTAAATATGTATAAAAAAATATATAGAAAACACAAATAGAATATTGTAAAATCGTATCAAAATAAATACTCAGAATATTAATAAAATAATGTAAATTTGTATGAAAATAAAGAAGAAAAATACCCATAAAATAACACATTTTCTTATAAAAATATATATACCAAAATACACATAAAAAACTTAAATTTGTATTAAAATAATTATACAAAATACACATACACTAATTTAAATTTGTATTGAAATAGATATGCAAAATACATATAAAACTATGTAAATTTGTTTCAAAATATATATACGAATACACATAAAATAACGTAGATTTCTATGAAAATATATATACAAAATACACGTAAAATGAAGTAAATACGTATAAAAAAAATGTATACAAAATACACATAAAATAATGTAAATTCGTATCAAAATAAATAAACAAAATACCAATAAAAGAATGTGTATTTGTATAAATATAAATATAAAAAATACGCATAAAATAACGTAAATTTATATAATACTTTTTATGTGTATTATGTATATTTATATTTATACAAATACACATTCTTTTATTGGTATTTTGTTTATTTATTTTGATACGAATTTACATTATTTTATGTGTATTTTGTATTCATTTTTTTATACGTATTTACTTCATTTTATGTGTATTTTGTATATATATTTTTATAGAAATCGACGTTATTTTATGTGTATTCGTATATATATTTTGAAACAAATTTACATTGTTTTATATGTATTTTGCATATCTATTTCAATACAAATTTACCTTATTGTATGTGTTTTTTATATATTTATTTTAATACAAATTTAATTTTTTTATGTGTATTTTGGTATATATATTTTTATAAATAAAAAAAATGCGTTATTTTATGGGTATTTTGCCTCTTTATTTTCATACAAATTTACATTATTTTATTAATATTCTGTGTATTTATTTTAATACGATTTTACATTATTCTATTTGTGTTTTGTATACAAATTTACGTTATTTTAAGTGTATTTGTTCATGTATTTTCATTCAAATTTACATTATTTTATGTGTATTTTGTATATGTATTTAAATACAAATTTACCTAATTTTATGTGTATTTTGTATATTTATTTTCATACAAATTTAAATTATTTTTATGTATTTTTGTATATAGTTTTATACAAATTTAGGTTATCTTATGTGTATTTTGTATATTTATTTTCATACAAATACACATTCTTTTATTGATATTTTGTTTATTTATTTTGACGCGAGTTTTCATTATTTAATGTGTATTTTGTATATATATTTTTATACGTATTTACATCATTTCATGTGTATTTTGTATATATATATATATATATATATATATATATATATATATATATATATATATATATATATATATATATATATATATATATATATATATTCCTATAGAAATGTACGTTATTTTATGTGTATTCGTTTATATATTTTGAAACAAATTTACACTGTTTTATGTGTATTTTGCATTTTTTTTCAATACAAATTTACCTTATAGTATGTGCATTTTGTATATTAATTTTAATACAAATTTAATTATTCTATGTGTATTTTTGTATATGTATTTTTTTTTTAAATATGCTTTATTTTATCGGTATTTTGCATCTTTATTTTCATACAAATTTAAATTATTTTATTGATATTTTGTGTACTTATTTTGATACGATTTTACATTATTCTATGTGTATTTTGTATATATATTTTATACAAATGTACCTTATTTTATGTGTATTTGTTTTCATTTCATACAAATTTACATTATTTTATGTGTATTTTGTACATGTATTTAAGTACAAATTTAACTAATTATATGTGTATTTTGTATATCAATTTTCATACAAATTGATATTATTTTCGTGTTTTTTTTTGTATATATTTTTATACAAATTTTCGTTATTTTATGTGTATTTTGTATATTTATTTTCCTACAAATATACGTTTTTTATCGGAATTTTGTTTATTTATTTTGATACGAATTTACATTATTTAGGTGTATTTGATATATATATTTTTATACGTATTTACATCATTTTATATGTATTGTGTATGTATATTTTCATAGAAATTTACTCTATTTTATGTGTATTCGTATATATATTTTGATACAAATTTACATTATTTATGTGTATTTTGCATATCTATTTCAATACAAATTTACTTTATTGTATGTGCATTTTGTATATTTATTTTAATACAAATTAAATTATTTTATGTGTATTTTTGTATATATATTTTTATGCAAATATGCGTTATAATATGGGTATTTTGCATCTTTATTTTCATACAAATTTACATTATTTTATTGATATTCTGTTTATTTATTTTGATACGATTTAACATTATTCTATGTGTATTTTGTATATATATATTTTTTATACATATTTACATTATTTAATGTTTATTTTGTATATATATTTTATCCAGATTTACGTTATTTTATGTGTATTTGTTTATATATTTTCATACAAATTTACATTATTTTATGTGAATTTTTTATATGTATTTCAATACAAATTTGCCTAATTTTATGTGTATTTTGCATATATATTTTCAAACAAATTTAAATTATTTTTGTGTATTTTTGTATATATTTTTATACAAATTCTACTTATTTTATTTGTATTTTGTATATATATTTTCCTACAAATATACATTCTTTTATTGGAATTTTGTTTATTTATTTTGATACGAATTTACATTATTTTATGAGTATTTTGTATATATTTTTTTCTATGTATTTAAATTATTTTATTTGTATTTTGTATATACATTTTCATAAAAATTTACGTTATTTTATTGTGTGTATTCGTATATATTTTGAAACAAATTTTATACAAATTCATATTATTTTATGTGTATTTGTATATATTTTCATACAAATTTATATGTGTATTTTGTATACATTTTTTTATACTTATTTACTTCATTTTATGTGTATTTTGTATATATATTTTTATAGAAATCTACGTTACTTTGTGTATTCGTATATATATTTTGAAACAAATTTAAATTGTTTTATATGTATTTTGCATATATATTTCAATACAAATTTACCTTAATGAATGTGCATTTTGTATATTTATTTTAATACAAATTTAAATATTATATGTGTATTTTGGTATATATATATATATATATATATATATATATATATATATATATATATATATGTATATATATATACATATATATATATATATATTTTATATATTTTGTATATATTTATATTATTACATATATTTAAATATTATTTATATGTGTATTTTGTATGTATTTTTTATATATATTTTTATAGAAATTTACGTTTTTTTATGTGTATTCGTATATATATTTTGAAATAAATTTACATTGTTTTATGTGTGTTTTGCATATCTATTTCAATACAAATTTACCATATTATACGTGCATTTTGTATATTTATTTTAATACAAATTTAATTATTTGATGTGTTTTTATACATATTTTTATAAAAATTTGATTTTTGATGTGTATTTTGCATCTTTATTTTCATACAAATTTACATTATTTTATTGATATTCTGTGTATTTATTTTGATACGATTTTACATTATTCTATGTCTATTTTGTATGTATTCTATTTTACATATTTACATGCATATGGTACAAAAATGCACATAAAATAAAGTAAATTTGCATAAAAATATATATACAAAACACACATTAAATAATGTAAATGCGTATAAAAATATGTATACAAAATACCTATGAAATAATCTAAATTCTTATCGAATTAAATTAACAAAATACCAATAAAATTATGTAATTTTTTGGATGAAAATATATATAGAAAATACATATAAAATAACCTAAATACAAATACAAATATACACATAAAATAATTTAATATTAAATGAAATAAATATACAAAATAAACATAAAATAAGGTAAATTTGTAATGAAATATATCTACAAAATACACATAAAATAATGTAAATTTATATGAAAATATATATACAAATGCACATAAAATACCATGAATTTGTATAAAAATATATATTCAAAATAAATATCAAATAATGTAAACTCGTATCAAAATAAATAAACAAAATATATATAAATAATGTAAATTTGTATAAGAAAACATATACAAAATACACATAAATATCGCAAATTTCAATAAAATATATATATAATATATTTTTATACATGTTTTAAATGTTTTATACAATTTTAGATTATTTTATGTGTATTTTGTATATCTATTTTCATACAAATACACATTCTTTTATTGATATTTTGTTTATTTATTTTGACGCGATTTTACATTATTTAATGTGTATTTTGTATATATTTTATACGTATTTACATCATTTTATGTGTATTTAGTATATATATTTCATAGAAATCTACGTTATTTTATGTGTATTCTTATATAGATTTTGAAATACAAATTTACTTTATTGTATATGCATTTTGAATATTAATTTTAAATACAAATTTAATTATTCTATGTGTATTTTGTATATGTATTTATATAAAATATGCTTTATTCATGGGTATTTTGCATCTTTATATTCATACAAATTTACATTATTTTATTGATAATCTGCTCATTCATATCGATACGATGTGTCATTATTGTATATGTATTTTGTATATTATTTTCATACAAATTTACGTTATTTTATGTTTATTTGTTTATATATTTTGACACAAATTTACAATATTTTATGGTATTTTGTATATATTTAATACAAATTTAACTATTTTATGTATTTTGTATATCTATTTTCATTCAAATATATATTATTTTATGTGTATTTTGTATATATTTTGATACATTTACATTATTTTATATGTACTTTGTATATATATTTTATACGCATTCATTATTTTATTTATTTTGAATATATATTTTAACAAATTCATCGTATTTTATGTGTATTTGTATATATTTTCATAAAATTTACATTATTTTATGTGTATTTTGTATATATATCATTACAAATTTACATATTTTATGTGTATTTTGTATATATACATTTTAAAATACACATTCTTTTATTGGTATTTTGTTTATTTATTTATATTTACATTATTTTATGTGTATTTTGTATACATTATATACAAAACACTTAAATTTATGTATTTTGTATATATTTATATACGTATTTAATAATTATGTGTATTTGTATATATATTATAAAATTACATAAAATAATGTAAATTTGTATGAAAATATATATATAAAAATTTACATAAAATAATTTATATTTGTATATGAAAATATTTATACAAAATACTCATAAATAATGTAAATTTTTATAAAACAATATATACAAAAATACACATAAATTATGTAAATTTGTATGAAATATATATATACAAAATACACATAAATAATGTAAATACATATAAAAATATATATACAAAATACATATAATAAAATAATGTAAATTGTATCAAAATAAATAAACAAAATTTCTAAAAAGAATGTATATTTGTAGGAAAATATATATACAAAATACAAATAAATAAGTAAATTTATATAAAATATATATAAAATACACAAAATAATTTAAATTTGTTTGAAAATATATACAAAATACACATAAAAAAATTAGGCAAATTTTGAAATATATATACAAAATACATAAAATAATGTAAATTTGTATCAAAATATATAAATACAAATACATATAAATAACGTAAATTTGTATAAAATATATGTACAAATATACATTAAATAAAGTAAATATGTTTAAAATATATATACAAAATACACATAGAATAATGTAAATTTGTATAAAATATATACAAAATATCAATAAAATAATGTAAATTTGTATGAAAATAAATATGCAAAATACATAAAATAATGTAAATTATAAAAATATATACAAAATACATAAAATAATGTAAATTTGTATCAAAATAAATATACAAAATACATAAAATAAAATAAATTTGTAAAAATATATATAAAATACACATAAATAATGTAAATTTGTATCAATATATATACAAAATACACATAAAATAGAGTAAATTTGTATAAAATATATATTCAAAATACATATAAAACAATGTAAATTTGTTTCAAATATATATATATATATATATATATATATATATATATATATATATATATATATATATATATATATATATATATATATATATATATATATATATATATATATATATAAATACATAAAATAACGTAGATTTCTATAAAATATATATACAAAATACACATAAATAAGTAAATTTGTATAAAAAAATGTATACAAATATATAAAATAATGTAAATTTGTACAAATAAATAAACAAAATACATATAAATAATGTATTTGTATAAATATAAATATACAAAATATAAATAATGTAAATTTGTATGAAAAACTATATACAAAAATTAACAAAAATAATTAAATTTGTATGAAAATATATATACAAAAGACACATAAAATAACTCGTATTTAAAAAATATATATACAAAAATAAACATAAAATAATTAAATTTGTATTAAAATAAATATACAAAATACACATACTATACGGTAAATTTGTATTGAAATACATATGCAAAATAAACATAAAATAATGTAAATTTGTATCAAAATAGATACGAATACACACAATAAAATAACGTAAATTTTTATGAAAATATATATACAAAATACACATAAAATAATGTAAATACGTAGAAAAATATATACAAAATAAATAAAATAATGAAATTCGTATCAAAATAAATAAAAAATTCAATAAAAGAATGTATATTTGTATAAAAATATATATATATATATATATATATATATATATATATATATATATATATATATATATATATATATATATATATATATATATATATATATATATATATATATATATATATATATATATATATATATATATATATATATATATATATATATATATAATAAAATAACAAAAATTTGTACAATAATATATACAAAAATTAACAAAAAATAATTTAAATTTGTATGAAAATAGATATGCAAAATACATATAGAATTAGGCAAATTTTTATTAAAATACATATACAAAATACACATAAAATAATGTAAATTTGAATGAAAATATATAAAAAAATACACATAAAATAACGTAAATTTCCATAAAATATATATACAAATATACATTAAATAATTTAAATATGTATAAAAATATATAGAGAAAATACACGGAATATCAATAAAATAATGTAATTTTGTATGCAAATAAAGATGCAAAATACCCATAAAAAAACGCATATTTGTTTAAAAATATATATAAAAAAATACACATAAAATAATTAAATTTGTATCAAAATAGATATACAAAAGGCATATACAATAAAGAAAATTTGTATTGAAATAGATATGCAAAATAAACAAATAATGTAAATTTGTATCAAAATATAAATACGAATACACATAAAATACAGTAAATTTCTATGGAAATATATATTCAAAATACATATAAAATTATGTAAAGAATTATAAAAATATATATATCAAATACACCTAAAATAATGTAAATTCGTATCAAAATAAATAAACAAAATTCCGATAAAAGAACGTATATTTATAGGAAAATAAATATACAAAATACACAAAATTACGAAAATTTGTATAAAAATATATACAAAAATACACAAAAATTAATTTCAATTTCTATGAAAATAGATTTACAAAATACACATATAATTAGTTAAATTTGTATTTAAATACATGTACAAAATAGACATAAGATCATGTAAATTTGTATGAAATGAAAACAAATTCACATAAAATAACGTACATTTGTATAAAATATATATACAAAATATACATAGAATAATGTAAAATCGTATCAAAAAAAATACACAGAATATCAATAAAATAGTGTAAATATATTTGAAAATAAAGATGCAAAATACCCACAAAATAAAGCATATTTTTATAAAATTACATATACAAAAATACACATAGAATAATTAAATTTGTATTAAAATTAATGTACAAATTTTCATTATTTTAGGTGTATTTGATATATATATATATATATATTTTTTTACTTATTTACATAATTTTATATGTATTTTGAATACATATTTTCATAGAAATTTACTCTATTTTATGTGTATTCGTATATATATTATAATATAAATTTACATTATTTATGTGTATTTTGCATTTTGTATATTATTTTAATACAAATTTAATTATTTTTTATATTTTTTATATATATATTTTATACAAATATGGATATATTTTGCATCTTTATTTTCATACATATTTACTTTATTTTATTGATATTCTGTTTATCTATTTTGATACGATTTAACATTATTCTGCTTATTTTGTATATATATATTTTTTATAAATATTTAAATAATTTTCATACAAATTAACATTATTTTATGTGTATTTTGTATATGTATTTCAAAACAAATTTGCCTAATTTTATGTGTATTTTGCATATCTATTTTGAAACAAATTTAAATTATTTTTGTGTATTATTGTAAATATTTTTCTACAAATTTTAGTTATTTTATTTGTATTTTGTATATATATTTTCGTACAAATGTACATTCTTTTATTGGAAATTTGTTTACTTATTTTAATACGAATTTACATTATTTTATGTGTATTTTGTATATATATTTTTCTACGTATTTACATTATTTTAACTGTATTTTGTATATCTATTTTCATAAAAATTTACATCATTTTATTGTCTGTATTCGTATATAATTTGATACAAATTTTATACAAATTCATGTTATTTTATGTGTATTTGTATATATATTTTCATACAAATTTACATTATTTAATGTGCATTTTTACATATATTTCATTACAAATTTACCTTATTTTATGTTTATTTTGTATATTTATTTCATTCAATTTTAAATTATTTTATGTGTATATTTGTATTTGTAATTAGGTTATTTAATGTGTATTTTCTATATATATTTTCATCCAAAATCACATTATTTTATTGGTATTTTGTTAATTTAATTTGATAAGATTTTAGATTATTTCATAGTTATTTTGTATAAATATTTTTATACGCATTTACATTATTTAATATGTGTTTTGTATATTTATTTTTTATGCAAATTTACTTTATTTAATGTGCATTTTTGTACATATATTGTTATTGAAATTTGCGTTATTTTTTGTGTATTTTTTATGTTTTCTCATACAAATTTACATTATTTTATTGGTATTTTGTTTATCTATTTTGATACGAGTTACATGATTTTTTGTATATTTTGTACATATTTTTTTATACGTATTTACATTATTTAATGTGTATTTTGTTTATATATTTCTAGACAAATTTGTATAAATATTTTGAGACAAATTTACATATTGAGATACATATACAAAATACACATAAAATAATGTAAATTTGAATAAAAATACATAAACAAATACACTTAAAATATCGTAAATTTGTATAAAATATATATACAAAATACAAATTAAATAATGTAAATATGTATAAAAAAATATATACAAAACACAAATAGAATAATGTAAAATCGTATCAAAATAAATACACAGAATATTAATGAAATAATGTAAATTTGTATGAAAATAAAGAAGCAAAATACCCAATAAATAACACCTTTTTCTTATAAAAATATACATACAAATATACACATAAAAAAATTAAATTTGTATTAAAATAGATAAAATAGATAGATAACAGAAATACACATACAATAAGGTAAATTTGTATTGAAATAGATATGCAAAATACATATAAAACAATGTAAATTTGTTTCAAAATATACATACGAATACACATAAAATAACGTAGATTTCTATAAAAAAAATGTATACAAAATACATATAAAATAATATAAATTCGTATCAAAATAAATAAACAAAATACCAAAAAAAAAATGTGTATTTGTAAAAATATAAATATACAAAATACACATAAAATAACGTAAATTTATATAAAACTATATACAAAAATACGCAGAAGTAATTAAATTTGTATGAAAATAGATAAACAAAATACACACAAAATAAGCTAAATTTGAATTGAATACAAAATACATAAAATGAAGTAAATTTATATCAAAATATTTATACAAATACACATATAATAACGTAAATTTGTATAAAAATATATAAACAAAATACACATTACATAATGTAAATTCGTATAAAAAATATGAACAAAATACACATATAATCATGTAATTCGTATGAAAATAAATAAACAAAATACAAATAAAATAATATAAATTTGTATGAGAAAACATATACAAAATACACATAAAATAACGCAAATTTCTATAAAAATATATGTACAAAAATGCACATAAAATAAATTTGTATAAAAATATATATACAAAACACACATTAGATGATGTAAATGAATATAAAAATGTGTATACAAAATACCTATGAAATAATCTAAATTCGTATCGAATTAAATTAAGAAAATAGCAATAAAATAATGTAGTTTTGGATGAAAATATATATAGAAAATACACATAAAATAACCTAAATATAAATACAAATGTACACAAAATAATTTAAAATTGAATAAAATAAATATACAAAATAAACATAAAGAAGGTATATTTGTAATGAAATATATGTAAAAATACACATAAAATAATATAAATTTGTATGAAAATGTATATACAAATACACATTAAATGACATGAATTTGTATAAAATTTGTATCAGAATATATACGAATACACACAATAAAATAACGTAAATTTTTATGAAAATGTATATACAAAATACACATAAAATAATTTAAATACGTAGAAAAATATATATACAAAATACATAAAATAATGTAAATTTGTATGAAAATATATAAACAAATACACATAAAATAATGTAAATTTGGATAAAATATATATCCAAAATAAACATTAAATAATGTAAATATGTATAAAAAAAATATATACAAAATACACTTAGAATAATGATAAATCGTATCAAAATAATATATCAATATCAATATAT
This sequence comes from Eriocheir sinensis, assembly GCF_024679095.1. Classification (NCBI taxonomy): domain Eukaryota; kingdom Metazoa; phylum Arthropoda; class Malacostraca; order Decapoda; family Varunidae; genus Eriocheir; species Eriocheir sinensis. The sequence continues at coordinate 320,807 of NW_026111768.1, read as the reverse complement.
AAATAATATCAATAAAATAATGTAAATTTGTATGAATATAAAGATGAAAAAAATAACGATATAATAACGCATATTTGCATAGAAATATATATACAAAAATACATATAAAATAATTAAATTTGTATTAAAATAAATATACAAAATGCACATGCAATAAAGTAAATTTCTATTGAAATAGATATGCAAAATACACATCAATAATGTAAATTTGTATCAAAATATATATACGAATACTCATAAAATAGAGTAAATTTCTATGAAAATATACATACAAAATAGATATTCAAAATACAAATATAACTAGTTAAATTTGTATTTAAATACATGTACAAAAAACACATAAAATAATGTAAATTTGTATGAAATGAAAACAAATACACATAAAATAACGTACCTTTTATATAAAATATATATACAAAATACACATAGAATAATGTAAAATCATATAAAAAAATACACAGAATATTAATAAAATAATGTAAATTTGTATGAAAATAAAGATGCAAAATACCCATAAAATAAAGCATATTTTTATAAAAATACATATACAAAAATACACATAGAATAATCAAATTTGTATTACAAATATACACATAAAATAATTTAGGATTGAATAAAATAAATATACAAAATAATCATAAAATAAAGTAAATTTGTAATGAAAAATGTGTAAAAATACACATAAAATAATATAAATTTGTATGAAAATATATATACAAATACACATAAAATAACATGAATTTGTAAAAAAATTGTATCAAAATAAATACGAATACACACTATAAAATAATGTAAATTTTTATTAAAATATATATACAAAATACACATAAAATAATGTAAATACGTAGAAAAATATATATACAAAATGCACATAAAATAATGTAAACTCGTATCAAAATAAATAAACAAAATTCCAATAAAAGAATGTATATTTGTAGGAAAATATATATACAAAATACAAATAAAATAACTAAAATTTGTATAAAAATAAATACAAAAATACAAAAAAATAAGTTAAATTTATTTGAAAATAGATATGCAAAATACACATAAAGTTAGGCAAATTTGCATTGAAATACATATACAAAATACACAAAATAATGTAAATTTATATGAAAATATACAAACAAATACACATAAAATAACGTAAATTTGGAAAAAATATATATACAAAATATACATTAAATAATGTAAATATGTGTAAAAATATATATACAAAATACACATAGAATAATGTTAAATCGTATCAAAATAAATAAACAGAATATCAATAAAATAATGTAAATTTGCATGAAAATAAAGATGCAAAATACCCATATAATAACGCATATATGCATAAAAATATATATACAAAAATACACATGAAATAATTAAATTTGTATTGAAGTAAATATACAAAATACATATACAATAAAGTAAATTTGTATTGAAAGAGATATGCAAAATACACATCAATAATGTAAATTTGTATCAAAATATATATACGAATACACATAAAATAGAGTAAATTTCTATGAAAATATACATACAAAATACATATAAAATTATGTAAATAGTATAAAAATATACATACCAAATACACCTAAAATAATGTAAATTCGTATCAAAATAGACAAACAAAATTGCGATAAAAGAACGTATATTTGTAGAAAAATAAATATACAAAATACACATAAAATAACGAAAATTTGTTTAAAAATATATACAAAAAATTTTTTTTTTAATTTGTAGGAAAATAGATATACAAAATACACATATAATTAGGTAAATTTATCTTTAAATACATGTACAAAATACACATAAAATAATGTAAATTTGTATGAAATGAAAACAAATACACATAAAATAACGTGCATTTGTATAAAATATATATACAAAATACACATAGAATAATGTAAAATCTTATCAAAATAAATACACAGAATATCAATAAAATAATGTAAATTTGTATGAAAATAAAGATGCAAAATTCCCATAAAATAAAGCATATTTGATAAAAATACATATAGAAAATACACATAGAATAATTAAATTTGAATTAAAATTAATATACAAAATGCACATACAATAAGGAAAATTTGTATTGAAAAAATATGCCAAAAACACATAAAAGTGTGTAAATTTGTTTCAAAAAATATATACGAATACACATAAAATAACGTAGATTTCTATAGAAATATATATACAAAATACACATGAAATGATGTAAATACGTATAAAAATATATATACAAAATACACATTAAATAATGTAAACTCGCGTCAAAATAAATAAACAAAATATCAATAAAAGAATGTGTATTTGTATGAAAATATATATACAATATACACATAAAATAAACTAAATTTGTATAAAACTATATACAAAAATACACAAAAATAATTTAAATTTGTATGAAAATAAATATACAAAATACACATAAAATTAGGTAAATTTGTATTGAAATACATTTACAAAATACACAAAAAAATAATGTAAATTTGAATGAAAATACATAAACAAATACATTTAAAATAACGTAAATTTGAATAAAATATATATACAAAATACACATTAAGTAATGTAAATATGTATAAAAAAATATATACAAAACCCAAATAGAATAATGTAAAATCGTATCAAAATAAATACACAGAATATTAATAATATAATGTAAATTTGTTTGAAAATAAAGAAGCAAAAAACCAATAAAATAACGCATTTTTTTATAAAAATGTATATACCAAAATACATACAAAAAACTTAACTTTGTATTAAAATAAATATACAAAATACACATACAATAAGGTAAATTTATATTGAAATAGATATGCAAAATACATATAAAACAATGTAAATTTGTTTTAAAATATAAATACGAATACACATAATATAACGTAGATTTCTAGAAAAATATGTATACAAAAAACACTTAAAATGAAGTAAATACGTATAAAAAAATGTACACAAAATACACATAAAATAATGTAAATTCTTATCAAAATAAATAAATAAAATACCAATAAAAGAATGTGTATTTGTATAAATATAAATATACAAAATACACATAAAATAACGTAAATTTATATAAAACTATATACAAAAATACACAAAATTAGTTAAATTTGTATGAAAACAGATATACAAAATACACTTAAAATAAGCTAAATTTGAATTGAAATATTTACATCAAATTTATATCAAATAATGTAAATTTACATTATTTTATTGATATTCTGTGTATTTATTTTGATACAATTTTACATTATTCTATGTATATTTTGTATATATATTTAAAAAAAATCAACGTTATTTTATGTGAATTTGTTTTCATTTCATACAAATTTACATTATTTTATGTTGTTTTTTGTACATGTATTTAAATACAAATTTAGCTAATTATATGTGTATTTTGTATATCTATTTTCATACAAATTGAAATTAATTTTGTGTATTTTTGTATATATTTTTATTCAAATTTTCGTAATTTTATGTGTATTTTGTATATTTATTTTCCTACAAATTATACGTTCTTTTATCGGAATTTTATATATTTATTTTGATACGAATTTACATTTTTTTTAGGTGTATTTGATATATATATTTTTATACTTATTTACATAATTTTATATGTATTTTGAATATATATTTCACAGAAATTACTCTATATGTATATGTAGAGAAAATACACATGAAATAATCTAAATTCGTATCGAGATAAATGAACAAAATACCGATAAAATAATGTAATTTTGAATGAAAATATATATAGAAAATACACATAAAATAACGTAAATACAAATAAATATATACACATAAAATTATTTGAATTTGAATGAAAATAGATATAAAAATAAACATAAAATAAGGCAAATTTGTAATGCAATATATATACAAAATACACATAAAATAAAGTAGATTTGTTTCAAAATATATATACGAATACACATAAAATAACGTAGATTTCTATAGAAATATATATTCAAAATACACATGAAATGATGTAAATACGTATTAAAAATATATATACAAAATACACATTAAATAATGTAAATTCGTGTCAAAATAAATAATTGAGATATCAATAAAAGAATGTGTATTTGTATGAAAATACAAAATACACATAAAATAACGTAAATTTGTATAAAACTAAATAATAATACACAAAAATAAATTAAATTTGTATGAAAATAAATATACAAAATACACATAAAATTCGGTAAATTTGTATAGAAATACATATACAAAATTCACATAAAATATTGTAAATTTGAATGAAAATATATAAACAGATACACTTAAATTAACGTAAATTTGTATAAAATATATATACAAAATACTCATTAAATAATGTAAATATGTATAAAAAATATATATATAAAACACAAATAGAATAATGTAAAATCGTATCAAAATAAATACACAGAATGTAAATAAAATAATGTAAATTTGTATGAAAATAAAGATGCAAAATACCCATAAAATAACGCATTTTTTTATAAATATACAAAATACACATGAAAGGATGTAAATACGTATAAAAATATATATACAAAAAACATATTAAATAATGTTAATTCGCGTCAAAATAAATAAACAAAATATCAATAAAAGAATGTGTATTTGTATGAAAATAAATATACAAAATACACATAATATAACATAAATTTGTATAAAACTATATACAAAAATACACAAAAATAATTGAAATTTGTATGAAAATAAAAATACAAAATACACATAAAATTAGGTAAATTTGTATTGAAATACATATACAAAATACACATAAAATACTGTAAATTTTAATGAAAATACATAAACAAATACACTTAAAATAACGTAAATTTGAATAAAGAATATATACAAAACACAAATAGAATAATGTAAAATCGTATCAAAATAAATACACAGAATATTAATAAAATAATGTAAATTTGTATGAAAATAAAGATGCAAAATACCCATAAAATAACGCATTTTTTTATAAAAATATATATACAAAAATACACATAAAAATTTTATTTGTATTAAAATAAATATACAAAATACACATACAATAAGGTAAGTCTGTATTGAAAGACATATGCTAAAATACGTATAAAACAATGTAAATTTGTTTCAAAATATATATACGAATACAAATAAAAAAACGCAGATTCCTATAAAAATATATATACAAAATACACATAAAAAGAAATAAATACGTATAAAAAAATGTATACAAAATACACATAAAATAATATAAATTCGAGTTATAATAAATAAACAAAATACCAATAAAAGAATGTGTATTTGGATAAATATAAATATACAAAATACACATACAAAATAAACAAAATAAGGTAGATTTGTAATCAAATATATATACAAAATATGTAAATGTAAAAATTGTATGTTAATGTGTATTCGCATATATATTTTGAAACAAATTTACATTATTTTATATGTATTTTGCATATCTATTTCAATACAAATTTACCTTATTGTATGTGGATTTTTTTTATTTAATTTGATACTAATTAATATATTTTGTGTATTTTAGTATCTATTATTTTATAAAAAAAGCGTTATTTTATATGTATTTTTCATCTTAATTTTCATACAAATTTACATTATTTTATTAATATTATTTTTATATATTTTGATACTATTTTATATTATACTATTTGTGTTTTGTATATTTTTTATACATATTTCCATTATTTAATGTGTATTTTGTATATATATTTTACAAATTTACGTTATTATATATATTTGTTTATATAATTTCATTCAAATTTACATTATTTTATGTGTATTTTGTATATGTATTTCAATACAAATTTACCTAATTTTATGTGTATTTTGTATATTTATTTTCATACAAATTTAAATTATTTTGTGTTTTTTTGTATATAGTTTTATACAAATTTATTTATTTGATACGATTTTACATTATTCTATTTGTGTTTTGTATCTATTTTTTATACATGTTTACATTATTTAATGTTTATTTGTATATATATTAGATACAAATTAACGTTATTTTAATGTAAATTTGTATTGAAATATATATACAAAATACATATAAAATAATGTAATTTTTATCAATATAAATACAAAACACATAAAATAATGTAGATTTCTATGAAAATAAATATACAAAATACACATCAAATGAAATAAATACGTATAAATTCATAACTAAAATTTGTATTAAAATATATACAAAAATACATAGAAATAATTTGAGATTGTATGAAAATAGATATATAAAATACGCATAAAACTAGTTAAATTTTTTTTTAAATATATATACAAAATACCCATAAAATATTGTAAATTTGTGTCAAAATATATAAACAAATACACATAAAATAACGTAAATTTGTATGAAAATAATATACAAAATAATGTCAAATCGTATCGATATGAATGAGCAGATTATCAATAAAATAATGTAAATTTGTATGAAAATAAAGATGCAAAATACCCATGAAATACAGCATATTTTTATATAAATACATATACAAAAATACACATAGAATAATTAAATTTGTATTAAAATTAATATACAAAATGCATATACAATAAAGTAAATTTGTATTGAAAAAATATGCAAAATACACATAAAAGTGTAAATTTGTTTCAAAATCTATATAAGAATACACATAAAATAACGTAGATTTCTATAGAAATATATATACAAAATACACATGAAATGATGTAAATACGTATAAAAATTTATATACAAAATACACATTAAATAATGTAAAATCGCGTCAAAATAAATAAACAAAATATCAATAAAAGAATGTGTATTTGTATGAAACTAGATCTACAAAATACACATAAAATAATCTAAAATTGTATAAAACAGTTAAAACATGTATAAAATATATTATAATATATATATTTTTATTGAAATTTGCGATATTTATGTGTATTTTGTATATGTTTTCTCATACAAATTTACATTATTTTATTGGTATTTTGTTTATTTATTTGATACGAATTTACATTATTTTATATGTACTTTTATATATATTTTATACGCATTTACATTATTTGATATTTATTTTGAATATATATCTTTATACAAATTCATGGTATTTTATGCATTTGTATATATATTTTCATATTAATTTATTTTATGTGTATTTTGTACATATATTTTACAAATTTATTATTTTATGTTATTTTTATTTATTATATTTATATCATTTTAAATTTAATTTATTTTATATTTGTATTTGTATTTAGATTATTTTAAGTGTATTTTCTATATATATTTTCATCCAAAAAATTACATTATTTTATTGGTATTTTGTTAATTTAATTCGATAAGAATTTAGATTATTTCATAGGTATTTTGTATACATATTTTTATACGCATTTACATTATTTAATGTGTGTTTTGTATATATATTTTTATGCAAATTTACTTTATTTTATATGCATTTTTGTACCATGTGCATGTAAATATGTAAAAAAAAATACATACAAAATACACATAGAATAATGTAAAATCGTATCAAAATAAATACACAGAATATCAATAAAATAAAGTAAATTTGTATGAAAATAAAGAAGCAAAATACCCATAAAAAAGCATATTTTTATAAAAATATGTATAAAAAACACACATCAAATAATTAAATTTGTATTAAAATAAATATACAAAATGCACCTACAATATGGTAAATTTATATTGAAATAGATATGCAAAACACACATAAAACAATGTAAATTTATTTAAAAATAAAATATATATAAAAATATACATACAAAATACACAAAATAATTTAAATTTGTATGAAAATATATACAAAATACACATAAATTAGGTAAATTTGTATTGAAATTCATATACAAAATACACATAAAATAATGAAAATTTGAATAAAAATATAGAAGTAAAAAAATTTAAATAACGTAAATTTATATAAAATATATATACAAAATACACATTAAATAATGCAAATATGTATGAAAAAAATATATACAAAATACAAGTAGAATAGTGTAAAATCGTATCAAAATAAATACACAGAGTATTAAAATAATGTAAATTTGTATGAAAATATAGATGCAAAATACCCATAAAATAACGTATATATATATATATATATATATATATATATATATATATATATATATATATATATATATATATATATATATATATATATATATATATATATATATATATATATATATATATATATATATATATATATATATATATATATATATATATATATATATATATACAAAAATACACATAAAATATTTAAATTTGTATCAAAATATATATACAAAAGGCTCATACAATAAAGAAAATTTGTATTAAAATAAATAAGCAAAATGCATATAAAATAATGTAAATTTGTATCAAAATATATATAAGAATTCACAAAAGATTACGTAAATTTGTATGGAAATATATATACAAAATAAACATAAAATGATGTAAATTTTATGAAATATATACAAAATACATATAAATAATTTAAATATATATAAAAATATATATATAAAATACATAAATAATGTAAATTTGTATCAAAATAAATAAACAAAATTCATAAAAGAATGTATATTTGTAGGAAAATATATATACAAAATACATAAAATAAGTAAATTTGTATAAAAATATATACAAAATACACATAAAATAATTTAAATTTGTTTGAAAAATATATACAAAATACTAAAATTAGTAAATTTGTATTAAATACATATACAAAATACACATAAAATAATGTAAATTTGTATGAAAATATACACATAAAATAACGTAAATTTGTATAAAAATATATATACAAAATACACATTAAATAATGTAAAATGTATAAAAAAAAATATATATACAATATATATATATATATATATTATTTATATATATATATATATATATATATATATATATATATATATAGAAATAATATATATAAGATATAAAATATATATATATATATATATAAATATATATATAAAAATACACATAAATAAATGTAAATTTGTATCAAAAATATAAATACAAATAATAAATAAAATAAAATATATAAAAAATAAATAAATTTGTATGAAAAATATATATACAAAATACATATATATAATGTAAATTTGTATAAAATATATACAAAATACACATAAAATAATGTAAATAAAATATATATACAAAATATATATATATATATATATAAATAATGTAAATATATATAAAATATATATACAAATAATATAATATAAATAATGTATATATAAAAATAAATATAAAATACAATAATATATAAATATATACAATAAAATAATGTAAATTTGTATGAAAATAAATATAAAAAACAAATATATTTAAATATATATATAAATAAAATAAATTTAAAATATATAATATATACATAAATATAAATATATAAAATATATATAAATAAATATAATAATATATAAATAATGTAAATAAATAAATAATAATAAAGAATGTATTTGTATAAATATACATAATACACATAAAAAGTATTATATAAATTTACGTTATTTTATGCGTATTTTTTATATTTATATTTATACAAATGCACATTCTTTTATTGGTATTTTGTTTATTTATTTTGATACGAATTTACATTATTTTATGTGTATTTTGTATACATTTTTTTATACGTATTTACTTCATTTTACGTGTATTTTGTATATATATTTTCATAGAAATCTACGTTATTTTATGTGTATTCGTATATATATTTTGAAACAAATTTACATAGTTTTATATGTATTTTGCATATCTATTTCAATACAAATTTAAATTAGTGTATGTGTATTTTGTATAATTATTTTAATACAAATTTAAATTTTTTATGTGTATTTTGGTATATATATTTTTATAAGAAAATGTGTTATTTTATGGGTATTTTTCTTCTTTATTTTCATACAAATTTACATTATTTTATTAATATTCTGAGTATTTATTTTGATACGATTTTACAATATTCTATTTGTGTTTTCTATATATTTTTTTATACATATTTACATTATTTAGTTTGTATTTTGTATATATATTTCATACAAATTTACGTTATTTTAAGTGTATTTGTTTATGTATTTTCATTCAAATCTACATTATTTTATGTGTATTTTGTATACGTATTTCAACACAAATTTACATAATTTCATATGTATTTTGTATATTTATTTTCATACAAGTTTAAATTATTTTTGTGTATTTTTGTATATATTTTTATACAAATTTAGGTTATTTTATGTGTATTTTGTATATATATTTTCATACAAATACACATTCTTTTATCGATATTTTGTTTACTTATTTTGACGCGAATTTACATTATTTAATGTGTATTTAGTATATATATTTTTATACGTATTTATATCATTTCATGTGTATTTTGTATATATATTTTTATAGAAATCTACGTTATTTTATGTGTGTTTGTATATATATTTTGAAACAAATTTACACTGTTTTATGTGTATTTTGCATATTTTTTCAATACAAATTTTCCTTATTGTATGTGCATTTTGTATATTAATTTTAATACAAATTTAATTATTCTATGTGTATTTTTGTTTATGTAATTTTATAAAAATATGCTTTATTTTATGGGTATTTTGCATCTTTATTTACATACAAATTTACATTATTTTATTGATACTCTGTGTATTTGTTTTGATACGATTTTACATTATTCCATGTGTATTTTGTATATATATTTTATACAAATGTACGTTATTTTATGTGTAATTGTTTTCATTTCATACAAATTTACATTATTTTATGTGTATTTTGTACATGTATTTAAATACAAATTTAACTAATAATATGTGTATTTTGTATATCTATTTTCATACAAATTGAATTTTTTTTTGTGTGTTTATATATTTTTATACAAATTTTTTTTTTGTATTTTGTATATTTATTTTCCAAAAAATATACGTTCTTTTATCGGAATTTTGTTTATTTATTTTGATACGAATTTACATTATTTTAGGGGTATTTGGTATATATATTTTTATACTTATTTACATCATTATATATGTATTTTGTATGCATATTTTCATAGAAATTTACTCTATTTTATGTGTATTCGTATATATCTTTTGATAAAAATTTACATTATTTAAGTGTATTTTGCATATCTATTTTAATATAAATTTACTTTATTGTATGTGCATTTTTTATATTTATTTTAATACAAATTTAATTATTTCATGTGTATTTTTGTATATTTATTTTTATTACATTTACATTATTTTATTGATATTCTGTTTATTTATTTTTATACGAGTTAATATTATTTTATGTGTATTTTGTATATATATTTTTTTATACATATTTACATTATATAATGTTTATTTTGTATATATATTTTATCCAAATTTACGTCATTTTATGTGTATTTCTTTATATATTTTCATACAAATTTACATTATTTTATGTGTATTTTGTATATGTATTTCAATACAAATTTGCCTAATTTTATGTGTATTTTGCATATCTATTTTCAAACTAGTTTAACTTATTTTTGTGTATTTTTGTATATATTTTTATAAAAAATTTAGTTATTTTATTTGTATTTTGTATATATATTTTCCTACAAATATACACTCTTTTATTGGAATTTTGTCTATTTATTTTGATACGAATTTACATTATTTTATGTGTGTTTTGTATATATACTTTTCTACGTATTTAAATTATTTTATGTGTATTTTGTATATACATTTTCATAAAAATTTACGTTATTTTCTTGTGTGTATTCGTATATATTTTGAAACAAATTTTATACAAATTCATGTTATTTTATGTGTATTTGTATAAATATTTTCATACAAATTTAGATGTGTATTTTGTATACATTTTTTTATACGTATTTACTTAATTTTATGTGTATTTTGTATATATATTTTTATAGAAATCTACGTTATTTTGTGTATTCGTATATATATTTTTAAACAAATTTACATAGTTTTATATGTATTTTGCATATCTATTTCAATACAAATTTACCTTAATGAATGTGCATTTTGTATATTTATTTTAATACAAATTTAAATATTTTATGTGTATTTTGGTACATATATATTTTCTAAAAAATGCGTTATTTTATGGGTATTTTGCATCTTTATTTTCATACAATTTTACATTATTTTATTAATATTCTGTGTATTTATTTTGATACGATTTTACCCTATTCTATTTGTGTTTTGTATATATTTTTTCATTCATATTTGCATTATTTAATGTGTATTTTGTAAATATATTTTATACAAATTTACGTTATTTAAAGTGTATTTGTTTATATATTTTCATTCAAATTTACATTATTTTATGTGTATTTTGTATATGTATTTCAATACAAATTTACCTAATTTTATGTGTATTTTGTATATTTATTTTCATACAAATTTAAATTATTTTTGTGTATTTTTGTATGTATTTTTATATATATTTTATAGAAAATTACGTTTTTTATGTGTATTCGTATATATTTTGAAATAAATTTACCTTGTTTTATGTGTGTTTTGCATATCTATTTCAATACAAATTTACCATATTGTTTGTTCATTTTGTATATTAATTTTAATATAAATTTAATTATTTTATGTGTATTTTTGTATATGTATATTTATAAAAAATATGCTTTATTTTATGGGTATTTTGCATCTTTATTTTCATACAAATTTACATTATTTTATTGACATTCTGTGTATTTATTTTGATACAATTTTACATTATTCTATGTGTATTTTGTATATATATTTTATAAAAATGTAAGCTAAATTTGAATTGAAATCTATATACAAAATACATAAAATAATGTAAATTTGTATCAAAATATTTATACAAATACACATATAATAAAGTAAATTTTTTAAAAAATATATAAACAAAATACACATTAAAAAATGTAAATACGTATAAAAAAATATGTACAAAATACACATATAATCATGTAATTCGTATCAAAATAAATAAACAAAATACCAATAAAATAATGTAAATTTGTGTGAGAAAACATATACAAAATACACATAAAATAACGCAAATTTCTATAAAAATATATGTACAAAAATGCACATAAAATAAAGTAAATTTGCATAAAAATATATATACAAAACACACATTAGATAATGTAAATGAGTAAAAAAATATGTATACAAAATACCTATGAAATAATCTAAACTCGTATCGAATTAAATTAAGAAAATACCAATAAAATAATGTAATTTTGGATGAAAATATATATAGAAAATACACATAAAATAACCTAAATACAAATACAAATATACACATAAAATAATTTAAAATTAAAAGAAATAAATATAAAAAATAAACATAAAATAAGGTAAATTTGTAATGAAATATATGTAAAAATACACATAAAATAATATAAATTTGAATGAAAATATATATACAAATACACATAAAATAACATGAATTTGTATAAAATTTGTATCAAAATATATACGAATATACACAATAAAATAACGTAATTTTTTATGAAAATATTTAAACAAAATACACAAAATAATGTAAATAGGTAAGGAAAATATATACAAAATACACCTAGAATAATGTAAAATTGTATCAATATAAATGTACAGAATATCAATAAAGTAATGTAAAAATGAAAACAAAGATTATCTAATGTGTGTTTTGTATATATATTTTTACGCAAATTTATTTTATGTTCATTTTTGTACATATATTTTTATAGAAATTTGCGTTATTTTATGTATATAGTTTTATATAAATTTACTTTATTTTATGTGCATTTTGTATATTTATATTTATACAAATACACATTCTTTTATTGGTATATTGTTTATTTATATTTATACGAATTTACATTATTTTATGTGTATTTTGTATATATTTTTTATACGTATTTACTTAATTTATGTGTATTTTGTATATGTATTTTTATAGAAATCTACGTTATTTTATGTGTATTCGTGTATATATTTTGAAACAAATTTACATTATTTTATATGTATTTTGCATATCTATTTCAATACAAATTTACCTTATTGTATGTGCATTTTGTATATTTATTTTAATACAAATTCAAATATTTTATGTGTATTTTGGTATCTATAATTAAAAAAAAAATGCGTTATTTTATAGGTATTTTGCATCTTAATTTTCATACAAATTTACATTATTTTATTAATATTCTGTGTATATATTTTGATACGATTTTACATTATTCTCTTTGTTTTGTATATATTTTTTTTATACATATTTACATTATTTAATGTGTGTTTTGTATATATATTTCAAACAAAATTATGTTATTATATGTGTATTTGTTTATATATTTTCTTTCAAATTTACATTATTTTATGTGTATTTTCATAAAATACACATAAAATAACGTAAATTTGTATAAAACTTTATACAAAAATACACAAAAGTAATTAAATTTGTATGAAAATAGATATACAAAAATACACTTAAAATATGCTAAATTTGAATTGAAATATATATACAAAATACATAAAATAATGTAAATTTGTATCAAACTATTTATACAAATACACATATAATAACGTAAATTTGTATAAAAATATATAAACAAAATACACATTAAATAATGTAAATACGTATAAAAGATATGTACAGAATACACATATAATAATGTAATTCGTATCAAAATAAATAAACAAAATACCAATAAAATAATGTAAATTTGTATAAGAAAACACATACAAAATACACATAAAAGAACGGAAATTTCTATAAAAATATATGTACAAAAATGCACATAAAATAAAGTAAATTTGCATAAAATTATATATACAAAACACACATTAAATAATGTAAATGCGTATAAAAATATGTATACAAAATACCTATGAAATAATCTAAATTCTTATCGAATTAAATTAACAAAATACCAATAAAATAATGTAATTTTTCGATGGAAATATATATAGAAAATACACATAAAATAACCTAAATACAAATACAAATATACACATAAAATAATTTAATATTAAATGAAATAAATATACAAAATAAACATAAAATAAGGTAAATTTGTAATGAAATATATGTACAAAATACACATCAAATAATGTAAATTTATATGAAAATATATATACAAATACACATAAAATACCATGAATTTGTATAAAAATATATATTCAAAATAAATATTAAATAATGTAAATGCGTATAAAAATATATATACAAAGTACATATAAAATAATGTAAATTCGTATCAAAATAAATCAACAAAATACCAATAAAATAATATCTATTTGAATAAAAAGAAATTTACAAAATACACATAACATAACTAAAATTTGTATTAAAATATATACAAAAATACATAGAAATAATTTGAATTTGTATGAAAATAGATATACAAGATACGCGTAAAACTAGGTAAATTTCTTTTGAAATATATATACAAAATACCAATAAAATATTGTAAAATTGTGTCAAAATATATAAACAAATACACATAAAATAATGTAAATTTGTATGAAAATAATATACAAAATACACATAGAATAAAGTCAATTCGTATCAAAATGAATGACCAGAATATCAATAAAATAATGTAAATTTGTATGAAAATAAAGATGCAAAATACCCATGAAATAAAGCATATTTCTATAAAAATACATATACACAATTAAATAATGTAAATTAAATAAAATAAATAAACAAAATATCAATAAAAGAATGTGTATTTATATGAAAATAGATATACAAAATACACATGAAATAACATAAATTTGTATAAAACTATATACAAAACTACACAAAAATAATTTAAATTTGTATGAAAATAAATATACAAAATACACATAAAATTAGGTAAATTTGTATTTAAATACATACACAAAATACACTTAAAATAATGTAAATTTGAATGAAAATATATAAACAAATACACTTAAAATAACGTAAAATTGTATAAAATATATATACAAAATACACATTAAATAATATAAATATATATAAAAAAATATTTACAAAACACAAATAGAATAATGTAAAATCCTATCAAAATGAATACACAGAATGTTAATAAAATAATGTAAATTTGTATGAAAATTAAGATGCAAAATACCCATAAAATACGCATTTTTTATAAAAATATACATACCAAAATACACATGAAATAATTGAATTTGTATTAAAATAAATTTACAAAAAGCACATACAATAAGGTAAATCTGTATTTAAATAGATATGCAGAATACATATAAACAATGTAAATTTGTTTCAAAATATATATACGAATACACATAAAATAAGGTAGATTTCTATAAAAATATATATACAAAATACACATAAAATTAAGTAAATACGTATAAAAAACTGTATACAAAATAATGTAAATTCGTATAAAAAATAAAAAAAACACAAATACAAGAATATATATTTGTATAAATATAAAAATACAAAATACACATTAAATAACGTAAATTTGTAATTTACATTATTTTATTAATATTCTATTTATTTATTTTGATACGATTTAACATTATTCTTTGTGTATTTTGTATATATATTTTTATACATATTTACATTATTTAATGTATATTTTGTATATATATTTTTTCCAAATTTACGTTATTTTATGTGTATTTGTTTATATATTATCATACAAATTTACATTACTTTATGTGTATTTTGTATATGTATTTCTATGCAAATTTGCCTAACTTTATGTGTATTTTGCATATCTATTTTCAAACAAATTTAAATTATTTTTTTGTATTTTTGTATTTATTTTTATACAAATTTGAGTTATTTTATTTGTATTTTGTATATATATTTTCCTACAAATATACATTCTTTTATTGGAATTTTGTTTATTTATTTTGATACGAGTTTACATTATTTCATGTGTATTTTGTATATATATTTTTCTTCGTATTTACATTATTATATGTGTATTTTGTATATATATTTTAATAAAAAATTACATTATTTTATAGTGTGTATTCGTATTTATTTTGATACAAATTTTATACAAATTCATGTTATTTTATGTACATTTGTATATATATTTTCATAGAAATTTATATTATTTTATGTGAATTTTTACATATTTTTCATTACAAATTTACTTTATTTTATGATTATTTTGTATATTTATTTCATTCAATCTTAAATTATTTTATGTGTATATTTGTATTTGTATTTAGGTAATTTTATGTGTATTTTCTATATATATTTTCATCCAAAATTGCATTATTTTATTGGTATTTTCTTAATTTAACTCGATACGAATTTAGATTTCTTCATAGGTATTTTGTATACATATTTTATGTGTATTTTATATATGTTTTCTCATACAAATTTATATTATTTAATTGGTATTTTGTTTATTTTTTTTTGATACGAGTTATATGATTATATGTGTATTTTGTACATATTTTTTTTATATATATTTACATTATTTAATGTGTATTTTGTTTATATATTTTTATACAAATTTACGTTATTATATGTGTATTTGTATAAATATTTTGATACAAATTTACTTTATTTTATGTATTTTGTATATATATTTCAATTCAAATTTAGCTTATTTTGTGTGTATTTTGTATATCTATTTTCATAAAATTTAATTACTTCTGTGTATTTTTGTATATAATTTTATATAAATATACGTTATTTTATGTGTATTTTGTATATTTACATTTATACAAATACACATTTTTCTAATGGTATTTACATTATTTTATGTGTATTTTGTATATATATTTTCATAAAAATTTACGTTATTATATGTGTATTTTTATAAAAATTTTGATACAAATTTTCATTATTTGATGTATTTTGTATATATTTTTCAATTCAAATTTAGCTTATTTTATGAGTATTTTTTATATATATTTTAATACATATTTAATTACTTTTGTGTAATTTTGTATATAGTTTATACAAATTTACGTTATTTTATGTGTATTTTGTATGTCTATATTTATACAAATACACATTCTTTTATTGGTATTTTGTTTATTTATTTTGATACGAATTTACATTATTTTATGTGTATTTTGTATACATTTTTTATAAGTATTTACTTCATTTTGTGTGTATTTTGTATATATATTTTATAGAAATCTACCTTACTTTATGTGTATTCGTATATATGTTTTGAAACAAATTTACATTGTTATATATGTATTTTGCATATCTATTTCAATACAAATTTACCTTTTTGTATGTGCATTTTGTATATTTATTTTGAAACAAATTCAAATATTTTATGTGTATTTTTGTATATATATTTTTATAAAAAATGCATTATTTTATGGGTATTTTGCATTTTAATTTTCATACAAATTTACATTATTTTATTAATATTCTGTGTATTTATTTTGATACGATTTTACATTATTCTATATGTGTTTTGTAAATATATTTTTTGATACATATTTACATTTTTAATGTGTATTTTCTATATATATTTTATACAAATTTATGTTATTTTAAGTGTATTTGTTTATTTATTTTCACTCAAATTTAATTATTATTTTATGTGTATTTTGTTTATGTATTTCAATACAAATTTTCCTAATTTTCTGTGTATTTTGTATATTTATTTTCATACAAATTTTAATTATTTTTGTGTATTTTTGTAAGTAGTTTTATACAAATATAGGTTATTTTATGTATATTTCATAAAATAACGTAGATTTCTATAAAAATATATATACAAAATACACATAAAATGAAGTAAATACGTATAAAAAAATGTATACAAAATACACATAAAATAATGTAAGCTCGTATCAAAATAAATAAACAAAATACTAATAAAAGAATGTGTATTTGTATAAATATAAATATACAAAATACACATAAAATAACGTAAATTTATATAAAACTATATACAAAAATCCACAGAAGTAATTAAATTTGTATGAAAATAGATATACAAAATACACATAAAATAAGCTAAATTTGAATTGAAATATATATACAACATACATAAAATAATGTATATTTGTATCAAAATAATTATACAAATACACATATAATAACGTAAATTTGTATAGAAATATGTAAACAAAATACACATTAAATAATGTAAATACGTATAAAAAAATATGTACAAAATATAAAAAAAATATGTAATTCGTATCAAAATAAATAAACAAAATACCAATAAAATAAATAAATTTATATGAGAAAACATATACAAAATACACATAAAATAACGCAGTTTTCAAAAAAAAAATATATGTACAAAAATGCACATAAATTAAATTAAATTTGCATAAAAATAAATATACAAAACACACATTAAATAATGTAAATGCGTATAAAAATATGTATACAAAATACCTATGAAATAATCTAAATTCGTATCGAATTCAATTAACAAAATACCAATAAAATAATGTAATTTTGGATGTAAATATATATAGAAAATACACATAAAATAACCTAAATACAAATACAAATATACACATTAAATAATTTAAAATTGAATTAAATAAATATTCAAAATAAACATAAAATAAGGTAAATTTCTAATGAAATATATGTAAAAATGCACATAAAATAATATAAATTTGTATGAAAATATATATACAAATACACATAAAATAACATGAATTTGTATAAAATTTGTAACAAATTATATACGAATACACACAATAAAATAAGGTAAATTTTTATGAGAATATATATACAAAATACACATAAAATAATGTAAATACGTAGAAAAATATATATACAAAATACACATAAAATAATGTAAATTCGTATCAAAATAGATAAACAAAATTCCAATAAAAGAATGTATATCTCTAGGAAAATATATATACAAAATACAAATGAAATAACAAAAATTTGTAAAAAAATATATACAAAAATATACAAAAATAATTTAAATTTGTTTGAAAATAGATATGGAAAATACACATAAAATTAGGCAAATTTGTATCAAATACATATACAAAACCCACATAAAATAATATAAATTTGTATGAAAATATATAAACAAATACACATAAAATAACGTAAATTTGAATAAAATATATATACAAAATATACATTAAATAATTTAAATATGTATAAAAATATATATACAAAATACACATAGAATAAAGTAAAATCGTATCAAAATAAATAAACAAAATATCAATAATATAATGTAAATTTGTATGAGAATAAAGATGCAAAATACACATATAATAACGCATATTTGTATAAAAATATATAAACAAAAATACATATAAAATAATTATTTTTTTATTAAAATAAATATACAAAATGCACATACAATAAAGTAAATTTGTATTGAAATAGATATGCAAAATACACATCTATAAAGTAAATTTGTATCAAAATATATATACGAATACTCATAAAATAGAGTAAATTTATATGAAAATATACATACAAATACATATAAAATGATGTAAATAAGTATAAAAATATATATACCAAATATACCTCAAATAATGTAAATTCGTATCAAAATAAATAAAGAAAATTCCGATAAAAGAACGTATATATGTAGGAAAATAAATATACAAAATACACATTTAAATACATGAACAAAATACACATAAAATAATGAAAATTTGTATGAAATGAAAACAAATACACATAAAGTAACGTATATTTGTATAAAATATATATACAAAATACATATAGAATAATGTAAAATCGAATTAAAATAAATACACAAAATATCAATAAAATAATGTAAATTTGTATGAAAATAAAGATGCAAAATACTCATAAAATAATTAAATTTGTATTAAAATTAACATAAAAAATGCACATACAATAACGTAAATTTGTATTGAAAAAATATGCAAAATACACATAAAACAGTGTAAATTTGTTTCAAATATATATAAAATACATAAAATATATATATATATATATATATATATATATATATATATATATATATATATATATATATATATATATATATATATATATATATATATATATATATATATATATATATATATATATATATATACAAAATACACATGAAATGATATAAAATATATATAAAAAATGCACATTAAATAATGTAAATATGTATATAAAAAAATATATACAAAACACAAATACAATAATGTAAAATAGTATCAAAATAAATACACAGAATCTTAATAAAATAATGTAAATTTGTATGTAAATTAAGATGCAAAATACCCATAAAGAAACGCATTTTTTTATAAAAATATATATACCAAAATACACATAAAATATTTGAATTTGTATTAAAATAAATATACAAAATGCACATACAATAAGGTAAATTTGTATTGAAATAGATATGCAAAATACATATAAAACAATGTAAATTTGTTTCAAAATATATATACGAATACACACAAAATAACGTAGATTTCTATAAAAATATATACAAAATACACATATAAAGAAGTAAATACGTATAAACAAATGTATACAAAATACACATAAAATAATGTAAATTGTATCAAAATAAATAAACAAAATACTAGTAAAAGAATGTGTATTTGTATAAATATAAATATACAAAATACACATAAAATAACGTAAATTTGTATAAAACTATATACAAAAATACACAGAAGTAATTAAATTTGTATGAAAATATATATACAAAATAAAAATAAAATAAGCTAAATTTGAATTGAAATGTATATACAAAATACATAAAATAATGTAAATTTGTATCAAAATATTTACACAAATACACATTTAATAACGTTAATTTGTTTAAAATATATAAACAAAATACACATTAAATAATGTAAACACGTATAAAAAACATGTACAAAATATACATATAATCATGTAATTCGTATCAAAATAAATAAACAAAATAGCAATAAAATAATAATAATAATAATAAATGGTCTATTCATTTGTAGGAAGCCATTAAATAATGTAAACTCGCGTCAAAATAAATAAACAAAATATCAATAAAAGAATGTGTATTTGTATGAAACTAGATATAGAAAATACACATAAAATAACCTAAATTTGTATAAAACTATATACAAAAAAAAAAAAAAATTTAAATTTGTATGAAAATAAATATACAAAATACACATAAAATTAGGTAAATTTGTATTGAAATACATATACAAAATACACTTAAAATAATGTAAATTTGAATGAAATTATATAAACAAATACACTTAAAATAACGTAAATTTGTATAAAATATATATAAAAAATACACATTAAATAATGAAAATATGTATAAAAAATATATACAAAACACAAATAGTATAATATAAAATCGTATCGAAATATATACACAGAATATTAATAAAATAATGTAAATTTGTATGAAAACTAAGATGCAAAATACCTATAAAATAACGCATTTTTTATAAAATTATATATACCAAAATACACATAAAATATTTGAATTTGTATTAAAATAAATATACAAAATGCACATAGAAGAAGGTAAATTTGTATTGAAATAGATATGCAAAATACATATAAAACAATGTAAATTTGTTTCAAAATATATATACGAATACACATAAAATAACGTAGATTTCTAAAAAATATATACAAAATACACATAAAATTAAGAAAATACGAATCAAAAATGTATACAAATACACATAAAATAATGTAAATTCGTATAAATATAAATAAAAAAAATACCAATAAAAGAATGCGTTTTTGTATAAATATAAATATACAAAATGCACATAAAATAACGTAAATTTGTATAAAAATATATACAAAAATACACAGAAGTAATTGAATTTGTATGAAAATAAATATACAAAATACATTAAATAAAATAAAATAAAATAAGCTAAATTTGAATTGAAATATATATACAAAAAACATAAAATAATGTAAATTTGTATCAAAATATTTATACTAATACACATTTAATAACGTAAATTTCTATAAAAAAATATATAAACAAAATACACATTAAATAATGTAAATACGTATAAAAAAAAAATGTACAAAATACACAAATAATCATGTCATTCGTATCAAAATAAATAAACAAAAAACTAATTAAATAATGTCAATTTGTATGAGAAAACATATACAAAATACACATAAAATAACGCAAATTTCTATAAAAACATACGTACAAAAATGGACATAAAATTAATTTGCATAAAAAAATATATACAAAACACACATTAGATAATGTAAATGAGTATAAAAAAATGTATACAAAATACCTATGAAATAATATAAATTCGTATCGAGTTAAATTAAGAAAATAACAATAAATTAATGTAATTTTGGATGAAAATATATATAGAAAACACATAAAATTAGGTAAATTTGTATTGAAATACATATACAAAATACACATAAAATAATGTAAATTTGAATGAAAATACTTAAACAAATACACTTAAAATAACGTAAATTTGTATAAAAAAATATATACAAAACACAAATAGAATAATGTAAAATCGTATCAAAATAAATACACAGAATATTAATAAAATAATGTAAATTTGTATGAAAATAAAGAGGCAAAATACCCATAAAATAACGGATTTTTTTTTATAAAAATATATATACCAAAATACACATGAAATAATTAAATTTGTATTAAAATAAATATATAAAAAAAAACATACAATAAGGTAAATTTGTATTGAAATACTTATGCAAAATACATATAAGACAATGTAAATTTGTTTCAAAATATATATACGAATACACATAAAATAACGTAGATTTCTATAAAAATATATATACAAAATACACATAAAATGAAGTAAATACGTATAAAAAATGTATACAAAATACACATAAAATAATGTAAATTCGTATCAAAATAAATAAATAAAATATATATAAGAATACATAAAATAGAATAAATTTCTATGAAAATATACATACAAAATACATATAAAATGATGTAAATAGTAAAAAAATATATATACCAAATACATAATAGATAGATAGATAATGTAAATTCGTATCATAATAAATAAACAAAATTCCGATTAAAGAACGTATATTTGTAGGAAAATAAATATACAAAATATACATAAAATAAGGAAAATTTGTATAAAAATATATACAAAAAACAAAAAACTAATTTCAATTTCTATGAAAATAGATATACAAAATCCACGTATAATAAGTTAAATTTGTATTTAAATAGATGTACAAAATACACATAAAATAATGTAAATTTGTATGAAATTAAAACAAATTCACAGAAAATAACGTACATTTGTATAAAATATATATAGAATAATGTAAAATCGTATCAAAATAAATACACAGAATATCAATAAAATAATGTAAATTTGTATACATTTTTTTATACGAATTTAATTAATTTTATGTGTATTTTGTATATATATTTTTATAGAAATCTACGTTATCTTATTTGTATTCTTATATATATTTTGAAACAAATTTACATTGTTTTATATGTATCTTTGCATATCTCTTTCAATACAAATTTACCTTATTGTATATGCATTTTGAATATTTATTTCAATACAAATTTAAATATTTTATGTGTATTTTGGTATATATTTTTATAAGTAATGCGCTATTTTATGGGAATTTTGCATCTTTATTTTCATACAAATTTACATTATTTTATTAATATTCGGTGTATTTATTTTGATACGATTTTACATTATTCTATTTGTTTTTTGTAAATACTTTTTTATTCATATTTACGTTATTTAATGTGTATTTTGCATATATATTTTATACAAATTTATTATTTATTATCTATTTTCATACAAATACACATTCTTTTCATGATATTTTGTTTATTTATTTTGACACAATTTACATTATATATATATATATATATATATATATATATATATATATATATATATATATATATATATATATATATATATATATATATATATATATATATATATATATATATATATATATATATATATATATATATATATATATTTTATACGTATTTACATAATTTCATATGTATTTTGTATATATATTTCTAAAGAAATCTACTTTATTTTATGTGCATTCGTATATATATTTTGATACAAATTTACATTGTTTTATATGTATTTTTGAATATCTCTTTCAATACAAATTTACCTTACTGTATATGCATTTTGTATATTTATTTCAATACAAATTCAAATATTTTATGTGTATTTTGGTATATATATTTTTATAAAAAATGCGATATTTTTTGGGAATTTTGCATCTTTATTTTCATACAAATTTACATTATTTTATTGATATTCTGTGTATTTATTTTGATACGATTTTACATTATTCTATTTGTTTTTTGTATATATTTTTTTATACACATTTACATTATTTAATGTGTATCTTGCATATATATTTTATACAAATTTCCGTTATTTTAAGTGTGTTTGTTTATATATTTTCATTCAAATTTACATTATTTAATGTGTATTTTGTATATGTATTTCAATACAAATTTACCTAATTTTACGTGTATTTTGTATATTTCTTTTCGTACAAATTTAAATTATTTTTGTGTATTTTTGTATATAGTTTTATACAAATTTATATATACGAATACACATAAAATAACGTAGATTTCTATAAAAAAATATATACAAAATACACATAAAATTAAGTAAATACGTATAAAAAAATGTAAACAAAATACACATAAAATAATGTAAGTTCGAATCAAAATAAATAAACAAAATACCAATAAAAGAATGTGTATTTTTATAAATATAAATGTACAAATTACACATACAAAATAAACATAAAATAAGGTAAATTTGTAATGAAATATGTGTACAAAATACACATAAAATAATGTAAATTTACATGAAAATATATATACAAATACACATATAATACCATGAATTTGGATAAAATTATATATTCAAAATAAATATTAAATAATGTAAATGCGTATAAAAATATATATACAAAGTACATATAAAATAATGTAAATTCGTATCAATATAAATCAACAAAATACCAATAAAATAATATATATTTGAATGAAAATAGATTTACAAAATACACATAACATAACTAAAATTTGAATTGAAATATATACAAAAATACATAAAAATAATTTGAGTTTGTATGAAAATAGATATTCAAAATACACATAAAACTAGGTAAATTTCTTTTGAAATATATATACAAAATACCCATAAAATATTGTAAATTTGTGTCAAAATATATAAACAAATACACATAAAATAACGTAAATTTGTATGAAAAATATATACAAAATACTCATAGAATAATGTCAAATCGTATTAAAATGAATGAGCAGAATATCTATAAAATAACGTAAATTTGTATGAAAATAAAGATGCAAAATACCCATAAAATAAAGCATATTTTTATAAAAATACATATACAAAAATACACATAGAATAATTAAATTTATATTAAAATTAATGTACAAAATGTATACAATAAGGTAAATTTGTATTGAAAAAATATGCAAAATACACATAAAAGAGTAAATTTGTTTAAAAATCTATATACGAATACAAATAAAATAACGTAGATTTCTTTAGAAATATATATACAAAATACACATGAAATGATGTAAATACGTATAAAAATATATATACAAAATAGACATTAAATAATTTAAATTCGCGTCAAAATAAATAAACAAAATATCAATAAAAGAATGTGTATTTGTATGAAAATAGATATACAAAATACTCATGAAATAACGTAAGTTTGTATAAAACTATATACAAAAATACACAAAAATAATTTTAATTTATATGAAAATAAATATACAAAATACACATAAAATTAGATAAATTTGTATTGAAATACATATACAAAATACACATAAAATAATGGAAATTTGAATGAAAATATATAGACATATACACTTAAAATAACGTAAATTTGTATCAAATATATATAGAAAATACACATTAAATAATGTAAATATGTATAAAAAAATATATACAAAACACAAATAGAATAATGTAAAATCGTATCAAAATATATACACAGAATATTAATAAAATAATGTAAATTTGTATGAAAATAAAGATGCAAAATAGCCATAAAATAATGCATTTTTTATCAAAATATATATACCAAAATACACATAAAATATTAAAATTTGTATTAAAATAAACATAAAAAATGCACATACTATAATGTAAATTTGTATTGAAAAAGATCTGCAAAATACATATAAAACAATGTAAATTTGTTTCAAAATATATATACGAATACACATAAAATAACGTAGATTTCTACAAAAATATATACAAAATACACATAAAATGAAGTAAATACGTATAAAAAAATAAATACAAAAGACACATAAAAATCGTATCAAAATAAATAAACAAAATACCAGTAAAAGAATGTGTATTTGTATAAATATAAATATACAAAATACACATAAAATATCGTAAATTTGTATAAAACTATATACAAAAATACACAGAAGTAATTAAATTTGTATGAAAATATATATACAAAATACAGCTAAAATAAGCTAAATTTGAATTGAAATATACATACAAAATTCATAAAATAATGTAAATTGGTATCAAAATATTTATACATATACATATAATAAGGTATATTTGTTTAAAAATATATAAACAAAATACACATTAAGTAATGTAAATACGTATAAAAAATATGTACAAAATACAGACAATTTAAGTACTTTTGTGTATTTTTGTATATAGTTTTATATAAATTTACGATATTTTATGTGTATATTTATTTTTATACAAATACACACTTTTTATTGGTATTTTGTTTATTTATTTTGATACGAATTTACATTATTTATATGTATTTTGTATACATTTTATACGTATTTACTTCATTTATATGTATTTTGTATATATATTTATAGAAATCTATATTTTATGTATTCGTATATATTTTGAAACAAATTTTACATTGTTTTATATGTATTTTATATCTATTTCAATATAAATTTACCTTATTATATGTGCATTTTGTATATTTATTTTAACAAATTTAAAATTTTTATATGTATTTTGGTATATATATTTAAAAAAATCGTTATTTTTTATTTTCAAATTTACATTATTTTATTAATATTCTGTGTATTTATTTACATTATTATTTTGTATATATATATATATATATATTTATATATATATATATATATATATATATTATATATATATATATATTATATATATATATATATATATATATATATATATATATATATATATATATATATATATATATATATATTTTATGTATTTATTTTGTGTATTTTGTACATGTACAAATTTGTACAAATTTAATTAATTATATGTGTATTTTGTATATCAATTTTCATAAAAATTGAAATTATTTTTGTTTTTTGTATATATTTTTATATAAATTTTCGTTATTTTATGTGTACTTTGTATATTTATTTTCCTACAAATATACGTTCTTTGATCGGAATTTTGTTTGTTTATTTTGATACGAGTTTACAATATTTTAGGTGTATTTTTTATATATGTTTTTATACTATTTACATCATTTTATATGTATTTTGTATGTATATTTTCAATTTACATTATTGATGTGTATTTTGCATATGTATTTCAATACAAATTTACTTTTTTGTATATGCATTTTGTATATTTATTTCAATACAAATTTAATTATTTCATGTGTATTTTTGTATATATATTTTTATGCATATATGCGTTATTATATGGGTATTTTGCATCTTTATTTTCATACAAATTTAAATTATTTTATTGATATTCTGTTTATTTATTTTGATACGATTTAACATTATTCTATGTGTATTTTGTATATATATTTTTATACTTATTTACATTATTTAGTGTATATTTTGTATATATATTTTATCCAAATTTACGTTATTTTATATGTATTTGTTTATATATTTTCTTACAAATTTACATTATTTCATGTGTATTTTGTATATGTATTTCAATACAAATTTGCCTAACTTTATGTGAATTTGCATATCTATTTTCAAACAAATTTAAACGATTTTTGTGAATTTTTGTATTTATTTTTATACAAAATTTAGTTATTTTATTTGTATTTTGTATATATAATTTCCTACAAATATACAATCTTTTATTATAGTTTTGTTTATTTATTTGACACGAGTTTACATTATTTTATGTGTATTTTGTATATATATTTTTCTACGTATTTACATTATTTTATGTGTATTTTGTATATATATTTTAATAAAAAATTACATTATTTTATTGTGTGTATTCGTATTTATTTTGATACAAATTTTATACAAATTCATGTTATTTTATGTGTATTTGTATATTTATTTTCATACAAATTTATATTATTTGATGTGTATTTTTACATATTTTTCATTACAAATTTACCTTATTTTATGATTATTTTGTATATTTATTTCATTCAATTTTAAATTATTTTGTGTGTATATTTGTATTTGTCTTTACAAAAATTTTTTGCATTTTCTATATATATTTTCATCCAAAATTACATTATTTTATTGGTATTTTCTTTATTTAACTCGATACGAATTTAGATTTTTTCATAGGTATTTTGTATACATATGTTTATACTCGTTTACATTATGTAATGTGTGTTTTGAATATATTTTTCAATGCAAATTTATTTTATGTGCATTTTTGTACATATATTTTTATATAAATTTATTTATTTTATGTGTATTTTGTATATGTTTTCTCATAAAAAATTTACATTATTTTATTGGTATTTTGTTTATTTATTTTGATGCGAATTACATGATTATATATGTATTTTGTATATATTTTTTTATACGTAATTACTTTATTTAATGTGTATTTTGTTTATATATTTTTATATAAAATTTACGTAATTATATTTGTATTAGTAAAAATATTTTAATACAAATTTACTTTATTTTATGTATTTTGTACATATATTTCATTTCAAATTAAGCTTATTTTGTGTGTATTTTGTATATCTATTTTCATACAAATTTAATTACTTTTGTGTATCTTTGTATATTGTTTTATATAAATTTACCTTATTTTATGTGCATTTTGTATATTTATATTTATACAAATACACATAAAATAAAGTTAATTTTTTATAAAAATAAATATACAAAACACACATTAAATAATGTAAATGCGTATATAAATATGTATACAAAATACCTATGAAATTATCTAAATTCGTATCGAATTAAACTAACAAAATACCAATAAAATAATGTAATTTTTGATGAAAATATATATAGAAAATACACATAAAATAACCTAAATACAAATACATATATACACATAAAATAATTTAAAATTAAAGGAAATAAATATTCAAAATAAACATAAAATAAGGTAAATTTGTAATGAAATATATGTAAAAATACACATAAAATAATATAGATTTGTATGAAAATATATATACAAATACACATGAAATAACATGAATTTGTATAAGATTTGTATCAAATTATATACGAATACACACAATAAAATAAAGTAAATTTTTATGAGAATATATATACAAAATACACATAAAATAATGTAAATACGTAGAAAAATATATATACAAAATACACATAAAATAAAGTAAATTAGTATCAGAATAAATAGATAAAATTCCAATAAAATAATATATATTTCTAGGAAAATATATATAAAAAATACAAATAAAATAACTAAAATTTGTATAAAAATATATACAAAAACACAAAAAAATTATTTAAATTTGTTTGAAAATAGATTTGCAAAATACACATAAAATTAGGCAAATTTGTATTGAAATACATATTCAAAATACACATAAAATAATGTAAGTTTGAATGAAAATATATAAACAAATACACTTAAAATAATGTAAAATTGTATGAAATATATATACAAAATACACATTAAATAATGTAAATATGTATAAAAAAATATATACAAAACACAAATAGAATAATGTAAAATCGTATCAAAATAAATACACAGAATATTAATAAAATAATATAAATTTGCATGAAAATAAAGATGCAAAATACCCATAAAATAACGCATTTTTTTAAAAAATATATATACCAAAACACATATAAAATATTTGAATTTGTATTAAAATAAATATACGAAATGAACACACAATAAGGTAAATTTGTATTGAAATAGATATGCAAAATACATATAAAACAATGTAAATTTGTTTCAAAATATATACGTAAACATAAAATAACGCAGATTTCTATAAAGATATATATACAAAATACACATAAAATGAAGTAAATACGTATAAAAAAATGTGTACAAAATTCACTTAAATAATGTAAACTCGCATCGAAATAAATAAACAAATTACTAATAAAAGAATGTGTATTTGTATAAATATAAATATACAAAATACACATAAAATAACGTAAATTGATATAAAAGTATATACAAAAATACACAAAGGTAATTAAATTTGTATGAAAATAGATATACAAAATACACATAAAATAACTCATATTTAAAAAAAATATATACAAAAATACAAATAAAATAATTAAATTTGTATTAAAATAAATATACAAAATACACATACTCTATGGTAAATTTGTATTGAAATAGAAATGCAAAATACACATAAAATAATGTAAATTTGTATCAAAATAGATACAAATACACACAATAAAATAACGTAAATTTGTATGAAAATATATATACAAAATACACATAAAATAAAGTAAATACGTAGAAAAATATATATACAAAATACACATAAAATAATGTAAATTCGTATTAAAATAAATAAACAAAATTCCAATAAAAGAATGTATATTTGTAGGAATATATATATATATATATATATATATATATATATATATATATATATATATATATATATATATATATATATATATATATATATATATATATATATATATATATATATATATATATATATATATATATATATATATATATATATATATATATATATATATATATATATATATATATATATATATATATATTTTATATTATATTTTGAATATCTTTCAATACAAATTTACCTTACTATATGCATTTTGTATATTTATTTCAATAAAAATTTAAATATTTTATGTGTATTTTTATATCTTTATTTTATTTTCATACAAATTTACATTATTTTATTGAAATTCTGTGTATTTATTTTGATACGATTTTATATTATTCTATTTGTTTTTTGTATATATTTTTTTATACACATTTACATTATTTAATGTGTATCTTGCATATATATTTTATACAAATTTACGTTATTTTAAGTGTGTTTGTTTATATATTTTCACTCAAATTTACATTATTTAATGTGTATTTTGTATATGTATTTTAATACAAATTTATCTAATTTTACGTGTATTTTGTATATTTCTTTTTATACAAATTTAAATTATTTTTGTGTATTTTTGTATATAGTTTTATACAAATTTAAGTTATTTTATGTACTCATTTACATTATTTAATGTGTTTTTTGTATATATATTTTTATGCAAATTTACTTTATCTTATGTGAATTTTTGTACATATATTTTTATAGAAATTTGCGTTATTTGTATATATTTTCTCATACAAATTTACATTATTTTATTGTTATTTTGTTTATTTATTTTGATACGAATTACATGATTATATGTGTATTTTGTACATATTCTTTTATACGTATTTACATTACTTAATGTGTATTTTGTTTATATATTTTTAAACAAATCTACGTTATTATATGTATTTGTATAAATATTTTGATACAAATTTACATTATTTTATGTAATTTGTATATACATTTCAATTCAAATTTAGTTTATTTTAGCTGTATTTTATATATCTATTTTCATTCAAATTTAATTACTTCTGTGTATTTTTGTATATAGTTTTATACAAATTTACGATATTTCATGTGTATTTTGTATATATATATTTATACAAATACACATTCTTTTATTGGTATTTTTTTTATTTATTTTGATACGATTTTACATTATTTTATGTGTATTTTGTATTCATTTTTTCATACGTATTTACTTCATTTTATGTGTATTTTGTATATATTTTTATAGAAATCTACGTTATTTTATGTGTATTCGTATATATATTTTGAAACTAATTTACATTGTTTTATATGTATTTTGCATATCTATTTCAATACAAACTTACAAAAATGCACATAAAATAAAGTAAATTTGCATAAAAATATATATACAAAACACACATTAAATAATGTAAATGCGTACATAAAATAACCTAAATTTGTATAAAACTATATACAAAAATACATAAAAATAATTAAAATTTGTATGAAAAGAAATATACAAAATACACATAAAATTAGGTAAATTTGTATTGAAATACATATACAAAATACACATAAAATAATGTAAATTTGAATGAAAATATATAACAAATACACTTAAATAACGTAAATTTGTATAAAATATATATGCAAGATACACATTAAATAATGTAAATGTGTATAAAAAAATATATGCAAAAAAGAAATAGAATAATGTAAAATCGTATCAAAATAAATACAGAGAATATCAACAAAATAATGTAAATTTGTATGAAAAGAAAGATGCAAAATTCCCATAAAATAGCGCATTTTTTCTAAAAATAAATATACCAAAATACACATAAAATATTTTAATTTTATTGAAATAAATATACAAAATGCATATACAGTAAGGTAAATTTGTATTGAAAGAGATATTCAAAAATACATATAAAACAAAGTAAATTTGTTTCAAAATATATATACGAATACACATAAAATAACGTAGATTTCTATAGAAATATATATACAAGATACACATGAAATTATGTAAATACGTATAAAAATATATATACAAAATACATATTAAGTAATGTAAATTCGTGTCAAAATAAATAAACAAAATATCATGAAAAGAATGTGTATTTGTATGAAAATAAATAATGGATAATAAATTTGTATGAAATATATATGCAAGATACACATTAAATAATGTAAATATGTATAAAAAAATATATACAAAAAATAAATAGAATAATGTAAAATCATATCAAAATAAATACACCGTATATTAATAAAATAATGTAAATTTGTATGAAAATAAAGATGCAAAATTCCCATCAAATAGCGCATTTCTTATAAAAATATATATATACCAAAATTCACATGAAATATTTAAATTTGTATTGAAATAAATATACAAAATGCACATACAATAAGGTAAACTTCTATTGAAAGAGATATGCAAAAATACATATAAAACAATGTAAATTTGTTTCAAAATATATATACGAATACACATAAAATAACGTAGATTTCTATAAAAAAATATATACAAAATACACATAAAATTAAGTAAATACGTATAAAAAAATGTAAACAAAATACACATAAAATAATGTAAATTCGAAACAAAATAAATAAACAAAATACCAATAAAAGAATGTGTATTTGTATAAATATAAATGTACAAAATACACATACAAAAACATAAAATAAGGTAAATTTGTAATGAAATATATGTACAAAATACACATAAAATAATGTAAATTTATATGAAAATATATATACAAATACACATAAAATACCATGAATTTGTATAAAATTATATATTCAAAATAAATATTAAATAATGTAAATGCGTATAAAAATATATATACAAAGTACATATAAAATAATGTAAATTCGTATCAATATAAATCAACAAAATACCAATAAAATAATATATATTTGAAAGAAAATATATTTACAAAATACACATAACATAACTAAAATTTGTATTGAAATATATACAAAAATACATAAAAATATTTTGAGTTTGTATGAAAATAGATATTCAAAATACACATAAAACTAGGTAAATTTCTTTAGAAATATATATACAAAATACCCATAAAATATTGTAAATTTGTGTCAAAATATATAAACAAATACCCATAAAATAACGTAAATTTGTATGAAAAATATATACAAAATACACATACAATAACGTCAAATCGTATCAAAATGAATGAGCAGAATATCAATAAAATAACGTAAATTTGTATGATAATAAAGATGCAAAATACCCATAAAATAAAGCATATTTTTATAAAAATACATATACAAAAATACACATAGAATAATTAACTTTGTATTAAAATTAATATACAAAATGCATATACAATAAGGTAAATTTGTATTGAAAAAATAAGCAAAATACACATAAAAGTGTAAATTTGTTTAAAAATCTATATACGAATACACATAAAATAACGTAGATTTCTATTGAAATATATGTACAAAATACACATGAAATGATGTAAATACGTATAAAAATATATATACAAAATACACATTAAATAATTTAAATTCTCGTCAAAATAAATAAACAAAATATCAATAAAAGAATGTGTATTTGTATGAAAATAGCTATACAAAATACTCATAAAATAACCTAAGTTTGTATAAAACTATATACAAAAATACTCAAAAAATAATTTAAATTTGTATGAAAATAAATATACAAAATACACATAAAATTATTTTGTATATCTGTTTTATACAAATGTACGTTATTTAATGTGAATTTGTTTTCATTTCATACAAATTTACATTATTTTATGTATTTGTACATGTATTAAATACAAATTTAATTAATTATGTATTTTGTATATCTTTTTTCATACAAATTGAAATTTATGTTTTTGTTTTTTGTATATATTTTTATTCAAATTTTCGTAATCTTATAAAAATATATATACCAAAATACACATAAAATATTTAAATTTGCATTGAAATAAATATACAAAATGCACATACAATAAGGTAAATTTGTATTGAAAGAGATATGCAAAAATACATATAAAACAATGTAAATTTGTTTCAAAATATATATACGAATACAAATAAAAAAACGTAGATTTCTATAAAAATATATATACAAAATACACATAAAATTAAGTAAATACGTATAAAAAAATGTATACAAAATACACATAAAATAATGTAAATTCGAATTAAAATAAATAGACAAAATACCAATAAAAGAATGTGTATTTGGATAAATATAAATATACAAAATACACATACAAAATAAACATAAAATAAGGTAGATTTCTAATAAAATATATGTACAAAATAAACATACAATAATGTAAATTTATATGAAAATATATATACAAATACACATGAAATACCATGAATTTGTATAAAAATATATATTCAAAATAAATATTAAATAATGTAAAAGCGTATAAAAATATATATACAAAGTACATATAAAATGAAAATTAAGATGCAAAATACCTATAAAATAACGCACTTTTTATAAAGTTATTGATACCAAAATACACATAAAATATTTGAACTTGTATTAAAATAAATATACAAAATGCACATACAATAAGGTAAATTTGTATTGAAATAGATATGCAAAATACATATAAAATAATGTAAATTTGTTTCAAAATATATATACGAATACACATAAAATAACGTAGATTTCTATAAAAATACATATACAAAATACACATAAAATTAAGTAAATACGTATAAAAAAATGTAAACAAAATACACATAAAATAATGTAAATTCGTATATATGTAAATAAACAATATACCAATGAAAGAATGTGTATTTGTATAAATATAAATATACAAAATGCACATAAAATAACTTAAATTTATATAAAACTATATACATAAAATAACGCAAATTTCTATAAAAATATATGTACAAAAATGAACATTAAATAAATTTGCATAAAAATATATATACAAAACACACATTAGATAATGTAAATGAGTATAAAAATATGTATACAAAATACCTATGAAATAATCTAAATTCGTATCGAATTAAATTAAGAAATACCAATAAAATAATGTAATTTTGGATGAAAATATATATACAAAATACACATAAAATAACCTAAATACAAATACAAATATACACATAAAATAATTTAAAATTGAATGAAATAAATATACAAAATAAACATAAAATAAGGTAAATTTGTAATGAAATATATGAAAAAATACACATAAAATAATATAAATTTGTGTGAAAATATATATACAAATACACATTAAATAACATGAATTTGTAAAACATGTGTATCAAAATATATACTTATACACACAATAAAATAACGTAATTTTTTTATGAAAATGTATATACAAAATACACATAAAATAATTTAAATACGTAGAAGAATATATATACAAAAAACACATAAAATAATGTAAATATGTATGAAAATATATAAACAAATACACATAAAATTAGGTAAATTTGTATAGAA
Source organism: Eriocheir sinensis (assembly GCF_024679095.1). NCBI lineage: Eukaryota > Metazoa > Arthropoda > Malacostraca > Decapoda > Varunidae > Eriocheir > Eriocheir sinensis. The sequence continues at coordinate 283,644 of NW_026111768.1, read as the reverse complement.
ATACATATACAAAATACACATAAAATAATGTAAATTTGAATGAAAATATATAAACAAATACACTTAAATAAACGTAAATTTGTATAAAATATATATACAAAATACTCATTATATAATGTAAATATGTATAAAAAATATATATACAAAACACAAATAGAATAATGTAAAATCGTATCATAATAAATACATAGAATGTTAATAAAATAATGTAAATTTGTATGAAAATAAAGATGCAAAATACCCATAAAATAACGCATTTTTTATAAATATACAAACTACACATGAAAGGATGTAAATACGTATAAATATATATATATATATATATATATATATATATATATATATATATATATATATATATATATATATATATATATACAAAATACACATTAAATAATGTAAATTCGAGTCAAAATAAATAAACAAAAATATCAATAAAAGAATGTGTATTTGTATGAAAATAAATATACAAAATACACATAAGATAACATAAATTTGTATAAAACTATATACAAAAATACACAGAAATATTTTTAATTTGTATGAAAATAAATATACAAAATACACATAAAATTAGGTAAATTTGTATTGAAATACATATACAAAATACACATAAAATAATGTAAATTTGAATGAGAATTCATAAACAAATACACTTAAAATAACGTAAATTTGTATAAAAAAAATATATACAAAACACAAATAGAATAATGTAAAATCGTATCAAAATAAATACACAGAATATTAATAAAATAATGTAAATTTGTATGAAAATAAAGAAGCAAAATACCCATAAAATAACGCTTTTTTTTAAATATATATACAAAAATACACATAAAAAATTAATTTGTATTAAAATATATATACAAAATACACATACAATAAGGTAAATCTGTATTGAAATAGTTATGCAAAATACATATAAAACAATGTAAATTTGTTTCAAAATATATATACGAATACACATAAAATAACGTAGATTTGTATAAAAATATATATAAAAAATATGAAATAATCTAAATTCGTATCGAATTAAATTAAGAAATACCAATAAAATAATGTAATTTTGGATGAAAATATATATACAAAATACACATTAAATAACCTAAATACAAATACAAATATACACATAAAATAATTTAAAATTGAATGAAATAAATATACAAAATAAACATAAAATAAGGTAAATTTTTAATGAAATATATGAAAAAATACACATAAAATAATATAAATTTGTATGAAAATATATATACAAATACACATTAAATAACATGAATTTGTAAAACATGTGTATCAAAATATATACTTATACACACAATAAAATAACGTAATTTTTTATGAAAATGTATTTACAAAATATACATAAAATAATTTAAATACGTAGAAAAATATATATACAAAAAACACATAAAATAATGTAAATATGTATGAAAATATATAAACAAATACACATAAAATAATGTAAATTTGGATAAAATATATATACAAAATGAACATTAATTAATGTAAATATGTATAAAAAAATATATACAAAAAACACATAAAATAATGTTAAATCGTATCAAAATAAATAAAGAGAATATCAATAAAATAATGTAAATTTGTATGAAAATAAAGATGCAAAATATCCATATAATAACGCATATTTGCATAAAAATATATATACAAAAATTCATATAAAATAATTAAATTTGTATTAAAATAAATATACAAAATGCACGTACAATAAAGTAAATTTGTATTGAAATAGATATGCAAAATACACATTAATAATGTAAATTTGTATCAAAATATATATACGAATACTCATAAAATAGAGTAAATTTCTATGAAAATATACATAAAAAATAGATATACAAAATACACATATAACTAGTTAAATTTGTATTTAAATACATGTACAAAAAACACATAAAATAATGTAGATTTGTATGAAATGAAAACAAATACATTTTATATAAAATATATATACAAAATACACATAGACTAATGTAAAATCATATCAAAATAAATACACAGAATATCAATAAAATAATGTAAATTTGTATGAAAATAAAGATGCAAAATACCCATAAAATAAAGCATATTTTTTAAAAATACATATACAAAAATACACATAGATTAATCAAATTTGTATTAAAATTAATATACAAAATGCACATACAATAAGGTAAATTTTGAATTGAAAAAATATGCAAAATACACATAAAACAATGTAGATTTGTTTCAAAATATATATATACGAATACACATAAAATAACGCAGATTTCTATAGAAATATATATACAAAATACACTTGAAATAATGTAAATACCTATAAAAATATATATACAAAATACACATTAAATAATGTTAATTCGTGTCAAAATAAATAAACAAAATATCATGAAAAGAATGTGTATTTGTATGAAAATAGATATACTAAATACACATAAAATAATTTAAATTTGTATAAAACTATAAACAAAAATACAAAAAAATAATTTAAACTTGTATGAAAATAAATATACAAAAAACATATAAATTTAGGTAAATTTGTATTGAAATACATATACAAAATACACATAAAATAATGTAGATTTGAATGAAAATATATAAACATATAGACTTAAAATAACGTAAATTTGTATTAAATATATAATCAAAAAACACATTAAATAATGTAAATATGTATAAAAAAATATATACAAAACACAAATAAAATAATGTAAAATCGTATCAAAATAAATACAGAAAATATTAATAAAATAATGTAAATTTGTATGAAAATTAAGATGCAAAATACCCATAAAATAACGCATTTTTTATAAAAAATATATATACGAAAAAACATAAAATATTTGATTTTGTATTAAAATAAATAGATATACAAAATACACATAAAATAAGCTAAATTTGAATTGAAATATATATACAAAATACATAAAATAATGTAAATTTGTATCAAAATACTTATACAAATACACATATAATAACGTAAATTTGTATAAAAATATATAAACAAAATACACATTAAATAATGTAAATACGTATAAAAAATATGTTCAAAATGCACAAATAATCATGTAATTCGTGTCAAAATAAATAGACAAAATACCAATAAAATAATGTAAATTTGTTTGAGAAAACATATACAAAATACACATAAATAACGCAAATTTCAAAAAAAAATATATATAATATAATATATTTTATACATATTTAAAATATCTAATGTATATTTTGTATATATATTTTATCCAAATTTACGTTATTTTATGTGTATTTGTTTATATATTTTCATACAAATTTACTTTATTTTATGTGAGTTTTGTATATGTATTTCTATTCAAATTTAACTTATTGTATGTGTATTTTGCATACCTATTTTCAAACAAATTTAAATAATTTTTTATGTATTTTGGTATATACAAATATTAGTTATACAAATTTTAGTTATTTTATTTGTATTTTGTATATATATTTTCCTACAAATATACATTCTTTTATTGGAATTTTGTGTATTTATTTTTTTACGAATTTACATTATTTTATGTGTATTTTGTATATATATATTTCTACGTATTTAAATTATTTTATGTGTATTTTATAGATACATTTTCATTAAAATTTACGTTATTTTATTGTGTGTATTCGTATATATTTTGATACAAATTTTATACAAATTCATGTTATTTTATGTGTGTTTGTATATATATTTTCATACAAATTTAAATTATTTTATGTGTATTCTTACATATTTCATTACAAATTTACCTTATTTTATGTTTATTTTGTATATATATTTTATTCAATTTAAAATTATTAAATGTGTATATTTGTATTTGTATTTAGGTTATTTTTGTGTGTTTTCTATATATATTTTCATCCAAAACTATATTATTTTATTGGTATTTTCTTAATTTAACTCGATACGAGTTTAGATTATTTCATAGGTATTTTGTATACATATTTTTATAGTCATGTACATTATCTAATGTGTGTTTTGTATATATTTTTTTATGCAAATTAATTTTATGTGCATTTTTGTACATATATTTTTATAGAAATTTGCGTTATTTTATGTGTATTTTGTATGTTTTCTCATACAAATTTACATTATTTAATTAGTTTTTTGTTTATTTATTTTGATACGAATGACATGACTTTGTACATATTTTTTTCATACGTATTTACATTACTAAATGTGTATTTTGATTATATATTTTTATACAAATTTACATTATTATGTGTATTTGTTAAAAATATTTTGAAACAAATTTACTTTATTTTATGTATTTTGTATATATATTTCAATTCAAATTTAGCTTATTTTGTGTGTATTTTGTATATCTATTTTCATACAAATTTAATTACTTCTGAGTATTTTTGTATATAGTTTTATACAAATTTACGTTATTTTATGTGCATTTTGTATATTTATATTTATACAAATACACATTCTTTTATTGGTATTCTGTTTATTTATATTTATACGAATTTACATTATTTTATGTGTATTTTGTATACATTTTCTATTCGTATTTACCTAATTTTATGTGTATTTTGTATATATATTTTTATAGAAATCTACGTTATTTTATGTGTATTCGTATATATATTTTGAAACAAGTTTACATTATTTTATATGTATTTTACATATCTATTTCAATACAAATTTACCTTATTGTATGTGCATTTTGTATATTTATTTTAATAGAAATTCAAATATTTTATGTGTATTTTGGTATATACTATTTTATAAAAAATGCGTTATTTTATAGGTATTTTGCATCTTAGTTTTCATACAAATTTACATTATTTTATTAATATTCTGTGTATATATTTTGATACGATTTTATATGATACTATTTGTGTTTTGTATATATTTTTTTATACATATTTTCATTATTTAATGTGTATTTTTTATATATATTTTATACAAATTTACGTTATTTTAAATGCTCCAATCCCTCAAACTACCGTCCTATTGCTTTACTTTCTTGTCTATCTAAAGCTTTTGAATCAATCCTTAACCGGAAGATTCAAAAGCACCTTTCCACTTCTGACCTTCTATCTGATCGCCAGTATGGGTTCCGCAAGAGGCGTTCTACTGGTGATCTCCTAGCCTTCTTAAGTGACTCTTGGTCATCCTCTCTTAGCCGTTTCGGTGAAACTTTTGCTATTGCGCTGGACATATCAAAAGCTTTTGATAGGGTCTGGCACATATCTTTGCTTTCTAAACTACCCTCCTACGGTTTCTATCCTTCTCTCTGTACCTTTATCTCTAGTTTCCTTTCTGACCGTTCTATTTCTGCCGTGGTAGACGGTCACTGTTCTTCCCCTAAATCTATTAACAGTGGTATCCCACAGGGTTCTGTCCTATCTCCCACTCTTTTTCTGTTGTTCATTGATGATCTTCTTTCCAAAACGAACTGTCCTATCCATTCCTACGCCGATGATTCCACTCTGCATTATTCAACTTCTTTTAATAGAAGACCCACCATTCAGGAACTTAACGACTCAAGGCTGGAGGCTGCAGAACGCTTAGCCTCAGACCTTACTATTATTTCCGATTGGGGCAAGAAGAACCTGGTGTCCTTCAACGCCTCAAAAACACAGTTTCTCCACCTATCCACTCGACACAATCTTCCAAACAACTATCCCCTATTCTTTGACAACACCCAGCTATCACCTTCCTCAACACTAAACATCCTCGGTCTATCCTTAACTCAAAATCTCAACTGGAAACTTCATATCTCATCTCTTACTAAATCAGCTTCCTCGAGGCTGGGCGTTCTGTACCGTCTCCGCCAGTTCTTCTCCCCTGCACAGTTGCTGTCCATATACAGGGGCCTTGTCCGCCCTCGTATGGAGTATGCATCTCATGTGTGGGGGGGCTCCACTCACACTGCTCTTCTGGACAGAGTGGAGGCAAAGGCTCTTCGTCTCATCAGCTCTCCTCCTCATACTGATAGTCTTCTACCTCTTAAATTCCGCCGCAATGTTGCCTCTCTTTCTATCTTCTATCGATATCTCCACGCTGACTGCTCTTCTGAACTTGCTAACTGCATGCCTCCCCCTCCCGCCCTTTGCACTCGACTTTCTACTCATGCTCATCCCTATACTGTCCAAACCCCTTATGCAAGAGTTAACCAGCATCTTCACTCTTTCATCCCTCACGCTGGTAAACTCTGGAACAATCTTCCTTCATCTGTATTTCCTCCTGCCTACGACTTGAACTCTTTCAAGAGGAGGGTATCAGGACACCTCTCCTCCCGAAACTGACCTATCTTTCGGCCACCTCTTTGGATTCTTTTTAGGAGCAGCGAGTAGCGGGCTTTTTTTTATTAATGTTTACTTTTTTGTGCCCTTGAGCTGTCTCCTTTGCTGTAAAAAAAATATATATATATATAATTTCATTCAAATTTACATTATTTTAAGTGTATTTTGTATATGTATTTCAATACAAAATTTACCTAATTTTATGTGTATTTTGTATATTTCTTTTCAAACAAATTTAAATTATTTTTGTGTTTTTTTGTATATAGTTTTATACAAATTTTGGTTATTTTATGTGTATTTTCTATATCTATTTTCATACAAATACACATTCTTTTATTGATATTTTGTTTATTTATTTTGACGCGAGTTTACATTATTTAATGGCTTCCTACAAATGAATAGACCATTTATTATTATTATTATTATTATTATTATTATTTTATTGCTATTTTGTTTATTTATTTTGATACGAATTACATGATTATATGTGTATTTTGTACATGTTTTTTATACGTGTTTACATTATTTAATGTGTTTTTGTTTATATATTTTTAAACAAATTAACGTTATTAAATGTGTATTTGTGTAAATATTTTGATACAAATTTACATTATTTTATGGATTTTGTATATACATTTCAATTCAAATTTAGCTTATTTTATTTTTATTTTGTATATATATTTTCATACAAATTTAATTACTTCTGTGTATTTTTGTTTATAGTTTTATACAAATTTACGTTATTTTATGTGTATTTTGTATATTTATATTTATAAAATACACATTCTTTTATTGGTGTTTTGTTTATTTATTTTGATACTAATTTACATTATTTTATGTGTATTTTGTATAAATTTGTTTATACACATAAAATAATGTAAATACGTAGAAAAATATATATACAAAATACACATAAAATAATGTAAATATGTAAGGATAATATATACAAAATACACCTAGAATAATGTAAAATTGTATCAATATAAATATCAATAAAGTAATGTAAAAATGAAAACAAAGATGTAAAATACCCATAAAATTACTCATATTAAAAAAAAAAAAAATATATATATATATATATATATATATATATATATATATATATATATATATATATATATATATATATATATATATATATATATATATATATATATATATATATATATATATATATATATATATATATATATATATATATACAATACACATTAAATAATGTAAATATGTATAAAAAATATATATACAAAACACAAATAGAATAATGAAAAATCGTATCAAAATATTTACGCAGAATATTAATAAAATAATGTAAATTTGTATGAAAATTAAGATGCAAAATACCTATAAAATGACGCATTTTTTTTATAAAGCTATAAATACCAACATACACATAAAATATTTGAATTTGTATTAAAATAAATATACAAAAAGCACATACAATAAGGTGAATTTGTATTGAAATAGATATGCAAAATACATATAAAATAATGTAAATTTGTTTAAAAATATATATACGAATACACATAAAATAACGTAGATTTCTATAAAAATACATATACATAATACACATAAAATTAAGTAAATACGTATAAAAAAATGTATATAAAATACACATCAAATAATGTAAATTCGTATAAATATAAATAAACAAAATACCAATAAAAGAATGTGTATTTGTATAAATATAAATATACAAAATGCTCATAAAATAACGTAAATTTATATAAAACTATATACAAAAATACATTGAAGTAATTAAATTTTTATGAAAATAGATATATAAAATACTCACAAAATAAGCTTAATTTGAGTTGAAATATATGTACAAAACACATAAAATAAAGTAAATTTGTATCAAAATATTTTTACAAATACACATATATTTACGTAAACTTTATATAAAATATATAAACAAAATACATTAAATAATGTAAATACGTATAAAAAATATGTACAAAATATAAAAATAATCATATAATTCGTATCAAAATAAATAAAAAAAATACCAATAAAATAATGTAAATTTATATGAGAAAACATATAAAAATACACATAAAATAACGCAAATTTCAAAAAAAATATATATGTACAAAAATGCACATAAATTAAATTAAATTTGCATAAAAATAAATATACAAAACACACATTAAAAAATGTAAATGCGTATAAAAATATGTATACAAAAAACCTATGAAATAATCTAAAATCGCATCGAATGAAATTAACAAAATACCTATAAAATAATGTAATTTTGGATGTAAATATATATAGAAAATACACATAAAATAACTTAAATACAAATACAAATATACACATTAAATAATTTGAAATTGAATGAAATAAATATTAAAAAAAACAAAATAATGTAAATTTCTAATGAAATATAATGCACATAAAATAATGTAAATTTGTATGAAATTATATATACAAATACACATAAAATAACAAGAATTTGTATAAAATTTGTAACAAATTATATACGAATACACACAATAAAATAAGGTAAATTTTTATAAGAATATATTTACAAAATACACATAAAATATTGTAAATACGTAGAAAAATATATATACAAAATACACATAAAATAATGTAAATTCGTATCAAAATAAATAAACAAAATTCCAATAAAAGAATGTATATCTGTAGGAAAATATATATACAAAATACAAATGAAATAACTAAAATTTGTATAAAGAATATATACAAATATACACAAAAATTATTTAATTTTTTTAAAAAATAGATAAGGAAAATACACATAAAATTAGGCAAATTTGTATTGAAATACATATACAAAACCCACATAAAATAATATAAATTTGTATGAAAATATATAAACAAATACACATAAAATAACGTAAATTTGGAAAAAATATAGATACAAAATATACATTAAATAATTTAAATATGTATACAAATATATATACAAAATACACATAGAATAAAGTAAAATCGTATGAAAATAAATAAACAGAATATCAATAAAATAATGTAAATTTGTATGAGAATAAAGATTCAAAATACTCATATAATAACGGATATTTGTATAAAAATATATATACAAAAATACATATAAAATAATTATTTTTTTATTAATATAAATATACAAAATGCATATACAATAAAGTAAATTTGTATTGAAATAGATATGCAAAATACACATCAATAAAGTAAATTTGTATCAAAATATATATACGAATACTCGTAAAATAGAGTAAATTTCTATGAAAATATACATACAAAATACATATAAAATGATGAAAATAAGTATAAATATATATATACCAAATATACCTCAAATAATGTAAATTCGTATCAAAATAAATAAAGAAAATTCCGATAAAAGAACGTATATTTGTAGGAAAATAAATATACAAAATACACATTTAAATACATGTACAAAATACACATAAAATAATGAAAATTTGTATGAAATGAAAACAAATACAAATAAAATAACGTATATTTGTAAAAAATATATATACAAAATACACATAGAATAATGTAAAATCGAATTAAAATAAATACACAAAATATCAATAAAATGATGTAAATTTGAATGAAAATAAAGATGCAAAATACTCATAAAATAATTAAATTTGTGTATTTTGTATATTTATTTTATTACAAATTCAATTTTTTTATGTGTTTTTTGCTATATATATTTTTATAAAAAAAATGCGTTATTTTATTGGTATTTAGCTTCTATATTTTCATACAAATTTACATTATTTTATTAATATTCTGTGTATTTATTTTGATACGATTTTACATTATTCTATTTGTGTTTTGTATATATTTTTTTATACAAATTTACGTTATTTTAAGTGTATTTGTTTATGTATTTTCATTCAAATTTACATTATTTTATGTGTATTTTGTAGATGTATTTAAATACAAATTTACCTAATTTTATGTGTATTTTGTATATTTATTTTCATACAAATTTAAATTATTTTTATGTATTTTTGTATATAGTTTTATACAAATTTAGGTTATCTTATGTGTATTTTGTATTTCTATTTTCATACAAATACACATTCTTTTATTGATATTTTTTTTATTTATTTTGACGCGAATTTTCATTATTTACTGTGTATTTTGTATATATATTTTTATACGTATTTACATCAATTATATATTTTGAAACAAGTTTATACAAATGCCGCAAAAATAATGTAAAGTGTATCAAAATAAATAAACAAAACACCAATAAAAAGATATTAGTATTTTATAAATAAAATATGCAAATACATAAAATAACGTAAATTTGTATAAAACTATAAGCAAAAATGCAAGTAATTAAATTTGTTGAAAATATATATACAAAATAAAAATAAAATAGCTAAATTTGAATTGAAATATATACAAATCCATAAAATAATAATGTAAATTTGTATCAAAATATTTACACAAATACATTTAATAACGTTAATTTGTTTAAAATATATAAACAAGAAACACATTAAATAAAACAAAAGCACGTATAAAACATGTACAAAAATACACATATAATCATGTAATTCGTATCAAAATAAATAAACAAAATAACAATAAATAATAATAATAATAATATTAATAATAAATGAATTATTCTTTTGGCAAGAGCCATTAAAATATGTAAACTCGCGTCAAAATAAATGAAAACAAAATATCAATAAAAGAATGTATTTGTAGAAAATAGATATAGAAAATACATAAAATAACCTCAATTGTATAAAACTATATAAAAAAACACCAAAATAATTTAAATTCATTTGAAAAATATACAAAATACTACATAAAATTAATTTTATTGTTGAAATACATACAAAATACACTTAATAATGTAAATTTAGAATGAAATTATATATATACTTATTTTTTTACATAAAGAGACAGCTCAAGAGGCAAAAAGTAACATTAATATAAAAAAGCCGCTTCTCGCTGCTCCTAAAGAATCAATGGTGGCAGCGAAAGAATGATCAGTTTCAGGAGAAAATTGATATTCCCCTCTCTTTAGTTAACATTATTCTATGTGCTATTTTTGACATATATATTTTTTATACATATTTACATTATTTAATGTTTATTTTGTATATATATATTATCCAAATTTACGTTATTTTATATTGTATTTATTTATATATTTCTATACAAATTTACATTATTTTTTACAACGAATTTTTATATATTTATTAAATTTACCTAATTTTATGTGTTGCAAATATATTTTCAAACAATTTAAATTATTTTGTGTATTTTTAGCCTATATATTTTCTACAAATTTTATAATTATTTGTTTTTATATATATTTTCCTGCAAATATACATTCTTTTGTTAATTTGTATCAAATAAATAAACAAAATTCCGATAAAGAACGTATATATTGGAAAATAAATGTACAAAACACACACATAAAATATTGAAATTTATATATAAAATGTCATAAAATACACAAATATTCAATTTATATGAAAATAGATATACAAATAGTTAAATAATAAAATAACTACAAATACAAATACAAAATATACATCAAATAACTAAAATTGAATGAAATAAATATACAAAATAAGCATAAAATAAAGAGTAAATTTGTAATAGAAATTTATGTAAAATACACGTAAAATAATATAAATTTGTTAAATCATTATCAAAAATACATAACCAGAATATCAATAAATAATGTAAATTTGTATGAAAATAAAGATGCAAAATACCATATAACGTAACGCATATTTGTGTAAAAAATATATATACTAAAATACATATAAATAATTAAATTTGTATTAAAATAAATAAAAAATGCACATACAATAAAGTAAATTTGACACTGAAATAGATATGCAAAATACATCAATAATTAGAAATTTGAATATAAATATATATTCATTCAAGAATTACATTATTTTATCGGTTATTTTTGTTCGTATTTCTATTCAAATTAGAATTATTTCACGTGTATTTTCTACTGCTTATTATTTATTCTTGTTTACATTATTTTAATGTGTGTTTAATATATATTTTTTTGCTACAATTTCATTTTATGTGCATTTGTTTTTTATAGATATAAATTAACATTATTTTAGAAAGTGTATTTTGTTACTTATTTTACAACAAATTTGACTTATTTTATGTGTTATTTTGTTTATTTGTTTTCATACAAATTTAAATTATTTTATGTGCATTTTTTGTACATATATTTTATAAGAACTTTGCGTCAAAATAAATAAAAAAATATCAATAAAAGGAAATGTCACCTTTGTATGAAAATAAATCACAAAATACACATGAATAACTCCTAAATTTGTATAAAACAATACATACAAAAATACATAAAAATAATGTATGTTTGTCTGAAAAATAAATATACAAAATACACATAAAATTGGTTAAATTTAGCCATTTAAATACATCTACAAAATACACACATAAAAAATAAATGCTAAATTTGAGATGAAAATACACTTAAAACAAATATAGCTTAAAATAACGTAAATTTGTATAAAATGTATATACAAAAGTACAAAATAGAATAATGCTAAAATCGTATATCAAAATAAATACAGAACATTAATAAAATAATGTAATTTTTATTGTATGAAAATATAGAAGCAAAATACCAATAAAATAACGCATTTTTTTATATAAAATATACATACTTAAAATACATAAAAAAATTAAATTTGTCATAAAATAAATATACAAAAATACACAAATTTAATTATTTTATGCAGATATTTTGCATCTTCTATTACTAATACAAATTTACATTATTTTATTGAGTATTCTGTGTCAACATTTATACAATCCGATTTTACATTATTCTATATTATTATATATAATTATACAAATATACGTTATTTATGTGTTTTTTCATTTCATCTGAAATTTTCATTATTTTATGTGTATTTACATGTATTTAAATGTGTAATATTTATTTTCCTACAAATATACGTTCTTTTATCGGAATTTTCTTTATTTATTTTTGATACGAATTTACATTATTTGAGGTATATTTGATATATATTTTTTATACTTATTTACATCATTTATGTGTATTTTGTATGTATATTTTCATAGAAATTTACTCTATTTTATAGTATTCGTATATATATTTTGATACAAATCTACATTATTTTATGTGTATTTTGCATATCTATTTCAATACAAATTTACCTATTGTATATGTTTTTTTGTATATTTATTTTAATAAAAATGTAGATTATTTTAAGTGTATTTTTTGTATATATATTTTTATACAAATATCCGTTATTATATAGTATTTTGAATCTTTTATTCTCATACAAATTTACATTATCTAATTGAAATTCTGTTTATTTATTTTGATACGATTTTACTTTATTCTATGTGTATTTTGTATATATATTTTTATACATATTTAAATTATTTAATGTATATTTTGTATCTATATTTTTTCCAAATTTACGTTATTTTATGTGTTTATGTTTATATATTTTCATACAAATCTATATTATTTTATTTGGGTTTTGTATATGTATTTCAATACAAATATTCCTAATTTTAAGTGTATTTTCTATATCTATATTCTAAAATTAAAAATATTTTGTGTATATTTATATATATTTTTATACAAATTTTAGTTATTTCATTTGTATTTTGTGTATATATTTTCCTACAGATATACATTCTTTTATATGGAATTTTGTTTATTTATTTTATACGTATTTACTTAATTTTATATTATTATGTATAGCATGTGTATTTTATAGAAATCTACGTTATTTTATGTGTATTTGTATATATATTTTGAAACTTATTTACATTATTTTATATATATTTTGCATATCTATTTCAATACAAATTTACCTTATTGTATGTGCTTTTTGTATATTTATTTTAATACAAATTCAAATATTTTATGTGTATTTTGGTATTTATAGCTTTATAAAAATGCGTCATTTTATAGGTATTTTGCATCTTTATTTTCATACAAATTTACATTATTTTATTAATATTCTGTGTAAATATTTTAATACGATTTTACATTATTCTACTTGTGTTTTGTATATATATTTTTTATACATATTTACATTATATAATGTGTATATATATATATATATATATATATATATATATATATATATATATATATATATATATATATATATATGTATATATATATATATATATATATATACACAGCAAGAGACGCTCAAAAGGGCACAAAAAGTAAACATTAATAAAAAAAGCCACAGCTTACTCGCTGCTCCTAAAAAGAATCAAGGGTGGCCGAATAGGGTGGTTTCGGGAGGAGGGTGTCTGATACCCTCCTCTTGAAAGAGTTCAAGTCGTGGGCAGGAGGCTACAGATGAAGGAGAAGATTGTTCCAGGATTTACCAGCGTGAGGGGATGAAGAGGTGAGGTGCTGGTTAACTCTTGCATAAAGGGTTTTGGACAGTATAGGGATGAGCATGAGTGAGAATCGAGTGCAGCAGGGGCCGGAGTATATATATATATATATATATATATATTACAACCGAAAGAGACAGCTCGAAACTTAAGTAAACATTAATAAAAAAAGCCCTTCTCGCTGCTCTAAAAAGAATCAAGGGTGGCCGAAAGATGCAGTCGGTTTCGGGAGGAGAACACAATGCACTCCTCTTGAAAAGATTCAAGTCGTAGGCAGGAGAAATACAGATGAAGGAAGGTGTTCAGAGTTTACCAGCGTGAGGATGAAAGAGTGAAATGCTGGTTAACTCTTACATAAGAGTTTGGACAGTATAGGGATGAGCATGAGTAGAAAGTCAGGTGCAGCAGAATACTTGGGATATATATATATATATATATATATATATATATATATATATATATATATATATATATATATATATATATATATATATATATATATATATATATATATATATATATATATTTTTATAGATAATTTTTTTTAAATATGGGTAATTTTATATTTACTTTTACATCTTTGTTTTCATTTTACATTACTTTATTGATATTCTGTACATTTATATTGATACAATTTTACATTATTCTAGGTGTATTTTGTAGCCCTTATATTTTTCCTTACATATTTACATTATTTTACGTGTATTTTGTATATATATTTTTCTACGTATTTACATTATTTTATGTATAAACAAATGTATACAAATACACATAAAATAATGTAAATTCAAAAATAAATAAACAAAATACCAATAAAAGAATGTGTGTTGTATAATATAAATACACATAAGATAACGTAAATTTGTATAAAACTATATACAAAATACACAGAAGTAATTAAATTTGTATGAAAATATATATACAAAATAAAAAATAAAATAAGCTAAATTTGAATTGAAATGTATTTACAAAATACATGAAATAATGTGTATCAAAATATTTACACATATACACATTTAATAACGTTAATTTGTTTAAAATATATAAACAAAATACACATTAAATAATGTAAACATGTATAAAAAACATGTACAAAATACACATATAATCATGTAATTCGTATCAAAATAAACAAACAAAATAGGTATAAAATAATAATAATAATAATAAATGGTCTATTCATTGTACGAAGCCATTAAATAATGTAAACTCGCGTCAAAAATAAATAAACAAAATATCAATAAAAGAATGTGTATTTGTATGAAAATAGATATAGAAAATACACATAAAATAACTAAATTTGTATAAACTATATAAAAAAAAAAAAAATAATTTAAATTTGTATGAAAATAAATATATAAAATACACATAAGATTAGGTAAATTTGTATTGAAATACATATACAAAATACTTAAAATAATGTAAAATTTGAATGAAATTATATAAAATACATTTAAAAATAACGTAAATTTGTATAAAATATATATAAAAATACACATTAAATAATGCAAATATGTATAAAAATATATACAAACACAAATAGTATAATATAAAATCGTATCAAAATATATACACAGAATATTAATAAAATAATGTAAATTTGTATAAACTAAGTTGCAAAATACCTATAAAATAACGCATTTTTTATAAAATTATATATACAAAATACACATAAAATATTTGAATTTGTATTAAATAAATATACAAAATGCACATACTATAAAAGATAAATTTGTATTGAAATAGATATGAAAATACATATAAAACAATGTAAATTTGTTTCAAAATATATATACGAATACACACAAAAATATTTTAACGTAGATTTCTATAAAATATATACAAAATACATAAAATGAAGTAAATACGTATAAAAAATGAATACAAAATACACAAAATCGTATAAAATAAATAAACAAAATACCAGTAAAGAATGTGTATTTGTATAAATATAAATATACAAATACACTTAAAATATCGTAAATTTGTATAAAACTATATACAAAAATACACAAGTAATTAAATTTGTATGAAAATATATATACAAAATAAAAATAAAATAAGCTAAATTTGAATTAAATGTATATACAAAATACATAAAATAATGAAGATCTGTATCAAAATATTTACGAATACACTTAAAATAACGTAGATTTGTTTAAAAATATATAAACAAAATACACATTAAATAATGTAAACATGTATAAAAATATGTACAAAATACACATATAATCATGTAATTCGTGACAAAATAAATAAACAAAATATTAATAAAATAATGTGTACTTGTATGAGAAAACATATACAAATAAAGCAAATGTCTATAAAATAAAATAAAGTAAATTTGCATGTAAATATATATATAAATAATGTAAATGCGTGCATAAAATAACCTAAATTTGTATAAAACTATATACAAAATACACAAGAATAATTTAAATTTGTTTGAAAATAAATATAATAAATACACATAAAATTAGGTAAATTTGTATTGAAATATATATACAAAATACACATCAAATAATGTAAATTTGAATGAAAATATATATACAAATACACATAAAAATAACGTAAATTTGTATAATATATATATACAAGATAGTCATTAAATAATGTAAATGTGAATAAAAATATATACAAATAACAAATAGAATAATGTAAAATCGTATCAAAATAAATACAAAAAATCAATAAAATAATGTAAATTTGTATGAAAATAAAGATGCAAAATTCCCAAAATTAACGCATTTTTTATAAAATATATATACAAAATACACATAAAATATTTAAATTTGTTTTGAAATAAATATACAAATTACATATAATAAGGTAAATTTGTATTGAAAGAGATATTCAAAATACATATAAAACAATGTAAATTTGTTTCAAAATATATATGAATACACATAAAATAACGTAGATTTCTATAGAAATATATATACAAAATACATATGAAATTATGTAAATACGTATAAAATATATATACAAAATACATATAAAATAATGTAAATTCGTGTCAAAATAAATAAACAATATATCATGAAAAGAATGTGTATTTGTGAAAATAGATAATAGATAATAACTTTGTATAAAATATATATACAATACACATTAAATAATGTAAATATGTATAAAAAATATATATACAAAACACAAATAGAATAATTTAAAATCGTATCAAAATATTTACGCAGAATAATAATAAAATAATGTAAATTTGTATGAAAATTAAGATGCAAAATACCTATAAAATGACGCATTTTTTTTATAAAGCTATAAATACCAAAATACACATAAAATATTTGAATTTGTATTAAAATAAATATACAAAAAGCACATACAATAAGGTGAATTTGTATTGAAATAGATATGCAAAATACATATAAAATAATGTAAATTTGTTTAAAAATATATATACGAATACACATAAAATAACGTAGATTTCTATAAAAATACATATACATAATACACATAAAATTAAGTAAATACGTATAAAAAAATGTATATAAAATTCACATCAAATAATGTAAATTCGTATAAATATAAATAAGCAAAATACCAATAAAAGAATGTCTATTTGTATAAATATAAATATACAAAATGCTCATAAAATAACGTAAATTTATATAAAACTATATACAAAAATACATTGAAGTAATTAAATTTTTATGAAAATAGATATATAAAATACTCACAAAATAAGCTTAATTTGAGTTGAAATATATGTACAAAACACATAAAATAAAGTAAATTTGTATCAAAATATTTTTACAAATACACATATATTTACGTAAACTTTATATAAAAATATATAAACAAAATACACATTAAATAATGTAAATACGTATAAAAAATATGAACAAAATATAAAAATAATCATATAATTCGTATCAAAATAAATAAAAAAATACCAATAAAATAATTCTAAATTTATATGAGAAAACATAAAAATACACATAAAATAACGCAAATTTCAAAAAAAATATATATGTACAAAAATGCACATAAATTAAATTAAATTTGCATAAAAATAAATATACAAAACACACATTAAAAAATGTAAATGCGTATAAAAATATGTATACAAAAAACCTATGAAATAATCTAAAATCGCATCGAATGAAATTAACAAAATACCTATAAAATAATGTAATTTTGGATGAAAATATTTATAGAAAATACACATAAAATAACTTAAATACAAATACAAATATACACATTAAATAATTTGAAATTGAATGAAATAAATATTAAAAAAAACATAAAATAATGTAAATTTCTAATGAAATATAATATAATAAAAATTTGTATGAAATTATATATACAAATACACATAAAATAACAAGAATTTGTATAAAATTTGTAACAAATTATATACGAATACACACAATAAAATAAGGTAAATTTTTATGAGAATATATTTACAAAATACACATAAAATATTGTAAATACGTAGAAAAATATATATACAAAATACACATAAAATAATGTAAATTCGTATCAAAATAAATAAACAAAATTCCAATAAAAGAATGTATATCTGTAGGAAAATATATATACAAAATACAAATGAAATAACTAAAATTTGTATAAAGAATATATACAAATATACACAAAAATTATTTAATTTTTTAAAAAAATAGATATGGAAAATACACATAAAATTAGGCAAATTTGTATTGAAATACATATACAAAACCCACATAAAATAATATAAATTTGTATGAAAATATATAAACAAATACACATAAAATAACGTAAATTTGGAAAAAATATAGATACAAAATATACATTAAATAATTTAAATATGTATACAAATATATATACAAAATACACATAGAATAAAGTAAAATCGTATGAAAATAAATAAACAGAATATCAATAAAATAATGTAAATTTGTATGAGAATAAAGATTCAAAATACTCATATAATAGCGGATATTTGTATAAAAATATATATACAAAAATACATATAAAATAATATTTTTTTTATTAATATAAATATACAAAATGCATATACAATAAAGTAAATTTGTATTGAAATAGATATGCAAAATACACATCAATAAAGTAAATTTGTATCAAAATATATATACGAATACTCGTAAAATAGAGTAAATTTCTATGAAAATATACATACAAAATTTACCTTATTGTATGTGCATTTTGTATATTTATTTTAATAGAAATTCAAATATTTTATATATATTAATGTATAATATAATTTATAAATAAACAAATATAGGTATTTTTCATACAATTTACATTTTTTATTAATATTCTGTGTATATATTTTGATACGATTTTAATTTATGATACTATTTGTGTTTTGTATATATTTTTTATACATATTTTCATTATTTAAATGTGTATTTTTATATATTTTATACAAATTACGTTATTTTAAATGCTCCCTCAATCTCAAACTACCGTCCTATTGCTTTACTTTCTTGTCTATCTAAAGCTTTTGAATCAATCCTTAACCGGAAGATTCAAAAGCACCTTTCCACTTCTGACCTTCTATCTGATCGCCAGTATGGGTTCCGCAAGAGGCGTTCTACTGGTGATCTCCTAGCCTTCTTAAGTGACTCTTGGTCATCCTCTCTTAGCCGTTTCGGCTAATGAAAATTTGTATGAAATGAAAACAAATACAAATAAAATAACGTATATTTGTAAAAAATATATATACAAAATACACATAGAATAATGTAAAATCGAATTAAAATAAATACACAAAATATCAATAAAATGATGTAAATTTGAATGAAAATAAAGATGCAAAATACTCATAAAATAATTAAATTTGTGTATTTTGTATATTTATTTTATTACAAATTCAATTTTTTTATGTGTTTTTTGCTATATATATTTTTATAAAAAAATGCGTTATTTTATTGGTATTTAGCTTCTATATTTTCATACAAATTTACATTATTTTATTAATATTCTGTGTATTTATTTTGATACGATTTTACATTATTCTATTTGTGTTTTGTATATATTTTTTTATACAAATTTACGTTATTTTAAGTGTATTTGTTTATGTATTTTCATTCAAATTTACATTATTTTATGTGTATTTTGTAGATGTATTTAAATACAAATTTACCTAATTTTATGTGTATTTTGTATATTTATTTTCATACAAATTTAAATTATTTTTATGTATTTTTGTATATAGTTTTATACAAATTTAGGTTATCTTATGTGTATTTTGTATTTCTATTTTCATACAAATACACATTCTTTTATTGATATTTTTGTTTATTTATTTTGACGCGAATTTTCATTATTTACTGCGTATTTTGTATATATATTTTTATACGTATTTACATCATTTCATGTGTATTTTGTATATATATTCCTATAGAAATCTACGTTATTTTATGTGTATTCGTTTATATATTTTGAAACAAGTTTACATTTTTTTTCAATACAAATTTACCTTATTGTATGTGCTTTTTGTATATTAATTTTAATACAAATTTAATTATTCTATGTGTATTTTTGTATATGTATTTAAAAAAAATGCTTTATTTTATGTGTATTTTGCATCTTTATTTTCATACAAATTTAAATTATTTTATTGATATTCTGTGTACATATTTTGATACGATTTTACATTATTCTATGTGTATTTTGTATATATATTTTATACAAATGTACCTTATTTCATGTGTATTAGTTTCCATTTCATACAAATTTACATTATTTTATGTGTATTTTGTACATGTATTTAAATACAAATTTAACTAATTTTAACATTGTTTTATATGTATTTTTGAATATCTCTTTCAATACAAATTTACCTTACTTTATATGCAATTTGTATATTTATTTCAAAACAAATTTAAATATTTTATGTGTATTTTGGTATATATATTTTTATAAAAAATGCGATAATTTTTGGGAACTTTGCATCTTTATTTTCATACAAATTTACATTATTTTATTGATTTTTTTTGTATTTATTTTGATACGATTTTACATTATTCTATTTGTTATTTGTTTATATTTTTTATTCACATTTACATTATTTAATGTGCATCTTGCATATATATATTATACAAATTTACGTTATTTTAAGTGTATTTGTATATATATTTTCATTCAAATTTACATTATTTGATGTGTATTTTGTATATATATTTCAATACAAATTTACCTAATTTTATGTGTATTTATTATATTTCTTTTCAAACAAATTTAAATTATTTTTGTGTATTTTTATATAGTTTTATACCAATTTAGGTTATTTTATGTACGCATTTACATTATTTAGTGTGTGTTTTGTATATATATTTTTATGCAAATTTACTTTATTTTATGTGCATTTTTGTATATATATATTTTTATAGACATTTGCTTTATTTGTATATGTTTCCTCATACAAGTTTACATTATTTTATTGCTATTTTGTTTATTTATTTTGATACGAATTACATGATTATATGTGTATTTTGTACATATTTATTATACGTATTTACATTACATAATGTGTATTTTGTTTATATATTTTTAAACAAATCTATGTTATTATATGTATTTGTATAAATATTTTGATACAGATTTACATTATTTTATGTATTTTGTATGTATATTTCAATTCAAATTTAGCTTATTTTAGCTGTATTTTGTATATATATTTTCATACAAATTTAATTACTTCTGTGTATTTTTGTATATATTTTTATACAAATTTACGATATTTTAAGTGTATTTTGTATATTTATATTTATACAAATACACATTCTTTTACTGGTATTTTGTTTATTTATTTTTATACGATTTTTGTGTATTTTGTATTCATTTTTTTATACGTATTTACTTCATTTTATGTGTATTTTGTATATATTTTTATAGAAATCTACGTTATTTTGTGTGTATTCGTATATATATTTTGAAACAAATTTACATTGTTTTATATGTATTTTTCATATCTATTTCAATACAAATTTATCTTATAGTATGTGCATTTTGTATATTTATTTTAATACAAATTCAAATATTTTATGTGTATTTTTGTATATATAATTTTATAAAAAATGCGTTATTTTATAGGTATTTTGCAACTTAGTTTTCATACAAATTTACATTATTTTATTAATATTCTGTGTATATATTTTGATACGATTTTATATTATACTATTTGTGTTTTGTATATATTTTTTATACATATTTGCATTATTTAATGTGTATTTTTTATATATATTTTATACAAATTTACGTTATTTTAAATGTATTTTATATAATTTCATTCAAATTTACATTATTTTAAGTGTATTTTGTATATGTATTTCAATACAAATTTACCTAATTTTATGTGTATTTTATATATTTATTTTCATACAAATTTAAATTATTTTTGTGTTTTTTTTATATAGTTTTATACAAATTTAGGTTATTTTATGTGTATTTTCTATATCTATTTTCATACAAATACACATTCTTTTATTGATATTTTGTTTATTGATTTTGACGCGAGTTTACATTATTTAATGGCTTCGTACAATGAATAGACCATTTATTATTATTATTATTATTTTATTCCTATTTTGTTTATTTATTTTGATACGAATTACATGATTATATGTGTATTTTGTACATGTTTTTTATACATGTTTACATTATTTAATGTGTATTTTGTTTATATATTTTTAAACAAATTAACGTTATTAAATGTGTATATGTGTAAATATTTTGATACACATTATTTCATGTATTTTGTAAATACATTTCAATTCAAATTTAGCTTATTTTATTTTTATTTTGTATATATATTTTCATACAAATTTAATTACTTCTGTGTATTTTTGTATATAGTTTTATACAAATTTACGTTATCTTATGTGTATTTTGTATATTTATATTTATACAAATACACATTCTTTTATTGGTATTTTGTTTATTTATTTTGATACGAATTTACATTATTTTATGTGTATTTTGTATACATTTGTTTATACACATAAAATAATGTAAATACGTAGAAAAATATATATACAAAATACACGTAAAATAATGTAAATATGTAAGGAAAATATATACAAAATACACCTAGAATAATGTAAAATTGTATCAATATAAATGTACAGAATATCAATAAAGTAATGTAAAAATGAAAACGAAGATGTAAAATACCCATAAAATTACTCATATTTAAAAAAAAATATATATATATATATATATATATATATATATATATATATATATATATATATATATATATATATATATATTTATATATATATATATATATATATATATATATATGTAAATATGTATAAAAAAAATATATACAAAACACAAGTAGAATAATGTGAAATCGTATCAAAATATTTACACAGAATATTAATAAAATAATGTAAATTTGTATGAAAATTAAGATGCAAAATACCTATAAAATGACGCATTTTTATAAAGCTATAAATACCAAAATACACATAAAATATTTGAATTTGTATTAAAATAAATATACAAAAAGCACATACAATAAGGTAAATTTGTATTGAAATAGATATGCAAAATACATATAAAATAATGTAAATTTGTTTCAAAATATATATACGAATACACATAAAATAACGTAGATTTCTATAAAAATACATATATATAATACACATAAAATTAAGTAAATACGTATAAAATAAATAAACAAAATATAAAAGAATGTATATCTGTAGGAAAATATATACACAAAATACAAATGAAATAACTAAAATTTGTATAAAAAATATATACAAATATACACAAAAATATTTTAAATTTTTTTGAAAATAGATATAGAAAATACACATAAAATTAGGCATATTTGTATTGAAATACATATACAAAACCCACATAAAATAATATAAATTTGTATGAAAATATATAAACAAAAACACATAAAATAACGTAAATTTGGAAAAAATATAGATACAAAATATACATTAAATAATTTAAATATGTATAAAAATATATATACAAAATACACCTAGAATAAAGTAAAATCGTATCAAAATAAATAAACAGAATTTCAATTAAATAATGTAAATTTGTATGAGAATAAAGATTCAAAATACTCATATAATAACGGATATTTGTATAAAAATATATATACAAAAATACATATAAAATAATTATTTTTTTATTAAAATAAATATACAAAATGCATATACAATAAAGTAAATTTGTATTGAAATAGATATGCAAAATACACATCAATAAAGTAAATTTGTATCAAAATATATATACGAATACTCATAAAATAGAGTAAATTTCTATGAAAATATACATACAAAATACACATAAAATGATGTAAATAAGTATAAATATATATATATCAAATATACCTCAAATAATGTAAATTCGTATCAAAATAAATAAAGAAAATTCCGATAAAAGAACGTATATTTGAAGGAAAATAAATATACAAAATACACATTTAAATACATGTACAAAATACACATAAAATAATGAAAATTTGTATGAAATGAAAACAAATACACATAAAATAACGTATATTTGTATAAATTATATATACAAAATACACATAGAATAATGTAAAATCGAATTAAAATAAATACACAGAATATCAATAAAATAATGTAAATTTGTATGAAAATAAAGATGCAAAATACTCATAAAATAATTAAATTTGTGTATTTTGTATATTTATTTTATGACAAATTTAATTTTTTTATGTGTATTTTGGTATGTATATTTTTATAAAAAAAAATGCGTTATTTTATTGGTATTTTGCTTCTATATTTTCATACAAAATTACATTATTTTATTAATGTTCTGTGTATTTATTTTGATACGATTCTACATTATTCTATTTGTGTTTTGTATATATTTTTTTATACAAATTTACGTTATTTTAAGTGTATTTGTTTATGTATTTTCATTCAAATTTACATTATTTTATGTGTATTTTGTAGATGTATTTAAATACAAATTTACCTAATTTTATGTGTATTTTGTATATTTATTTTCAGACAAATATACATTATTTTTATGTATTTTTGTATATTGTTTTATACAAATTTAGGTTATCTTATGTGTATTTTGTATTTCTATTTTCATACAAATACACATTCTTTTATTGATATTTTTTTATTTATTTTGACGCAAAGTTCTATAAAAATATATGTACAAAAATGCACATAAAATAATTTAAATTTGTATGAAAATAAATAAACAAAATACACATAAATAAGTCAAATTTGTTGTAAAATAAGTACAAAATACACTTAAAATAATGTTAATTTATATAAAAAAACAAATGCACATAAAATTAAGCAAAATTGTATAAAAAAAATATATATTAAACACACATTAAATAATGTAAATGCGAATAAATATATGTATAGAAAATACACGTGAAATAATCTAAATTTGAATAGAAATAATGAACAAAATACCGATAAAATAATGTAATTTTGAATGAATATATATTTATATTCAAATTTAAATTATTGATGTGTATTTTGCATATCTATTTCAGTACAAATTTACTTTATTGTATGTGCATTTTTTTATATTTATTTTAATACAAATTTAATTATTTATATGTATTTTAGTATATATATTTTTACACAAATATGCGTTATTATATGGGTATTTTGCATCTTTATTTTCATACAAATTTACATTTTTTTATTGATATTCTGTTTATTTATTTTGATACGATTTAACAAATTTATATTATTTTACGTGTATTTTTACATAAATTTCATTACAAATTTACCTTATTTTATGCTTATTTTGTATATTTATTTCATTCAATTTTAAGTTATTTGATGTGTATATTTGTATTTGTATTTAGGTTATTTTATTATTTAACTAATATTTTGTATATCTATTTTCATATAAATTGAAATTATTTTTGTGTATTTTTGTATATATTTTTACATAAATTCTCGTTACTTTATGTGTGTTTTGTATATTTATTTTCCTACACATATACGTTCTTTTATCGGAATTTTGTTTATTTATTTTGATACAAAATTCCAATAAAAGAATGTATATTTGTAGGAAAATATATATACAATACAAATAAAACAAGTAGAATTTTTTTAAAAATATATACAAAAATACAAAAAAATAATTTAAATTTGTTTGAAAATATATATGCAAAATACACATAAAATTAGGGAAATTTGTATTGAAATACATAAAAAAAAATCACATAAAATAATGTAAATTTGTATGAAAATATATAAACAAATACACATAAAATTACGTAAATTTGGATAAAATATATATACAAAATAAACATTAAATAATGTAAATATGTATAAAAAATATATATATATATATACAAAATACACATAGAATAATGTTAAATCGTATCAAAATAAATAAACAGAATATCAATAAAATAATGTAAATTTGTATGAAAATAAAGATGCAAAATACCCATATTGTAACGCATATTTGCATAAAAATATATATACAAAAATACACATAAAATAATTTAATTTGTATTAAAATAAATATACAAAATGCACATACAATAAAGTAAATTTGTATTGAAATAGATATGCAAAATACACATAAATAATGTAAATTTGTATCAAAATATATATACAAATGCACATAAAAGAGAGTAAATTTCTATGAAAATATACATACACAATACATATAAAATGATGTAAATAAGTATAAAAATATATATCAAATACACCTAAATAATGTAAATTCGTATCAAAATAAATAAACAAAATTCCGATAAAAAAACGTATATATGTAGGAAAATAAATATACAAAATACACTTAAAATAACGAAAATTTGTATAAAAATATATACAAAAAAAACACGAAAATAATATCAATTTGTATGAAAATTGATATACAAAATACACATATAATTAGTTAAATTTATATTTAAATACATGTACAAAATACACATAAAATAATGTAAATTTGTATGAAATGAAAACAAATACACATAAAATAAGGTACATTTGTATAAAATATATATACAAAATACACTTAGAGTAATGTAAAATCGTTTCAAAATAAGTACACAAAATATCAATAAAATAATTGAAATTTGTATGAAAATAGAGATGCAAAATACCGATAAAATAAAGCATATTTAAAAAAAAATACATATACAAAAATACACATAGAATAATTAAATTTGTATTAAAATATATATACAAAATGCACATACTATAAGGTAAATTTGTATTGAAAAAAAATGCAAAATACACATAAAACAATGTAAATTTGTTTCAAAATATATAAACGAATACACATAAAATAACGTAGATTTCTATAGGAATATATATACAAAATACACATGAAATGATGTAAATACGTATAAAAATATATACACAAAATACACATTAAATAATGAAAACTCGCGTCAAAATAAATAAACAAAATATCAATAAAAGAATGTGTATTTGTATGAAAATAAATATACAAAATACACATAAGATAACCTAAATTTGTATAAAACTATAAACAAAAATACATAAAAATAATTTAAATTTGTATGAAAATAAATATACAAAATACACATAAAATTAGGTAAATTTGTATTTAAATACATATACAAAATACACATAAAATAATGTAAATATGAATGAAAATACATGAACAAATTTTATTTTATTTTATGTGTATATTTGTATCTGTATTTAGGTTATTTTATATATATTTTCTATATATATTTTCATCCAAAATTACATTATTTTATTGGTATTTTCTTAATTTAATTCGATACGAATTTAGATTATTTCATAGGTACTTTGTATACATATTTTTTTACTCATTTACATTATATATTGTGTGTTTTGTATATATATTTTTATGCAAATTTTCTTTATTTTATGTTCATTTTTGTACATATATTTTTATAGAAATTTGCGGTATTTTATGTGTATTTTGTATATGTTTTCTCACACAAATTTACATTATTTTATTGGTATTTTGTTTATTTATTTTGATACGAATTACATGATTATATATGTATTTTGTACATATTTTTTTATACGTATTTACATTATTTAATATGTATTTTGTTCATATATTTAAAAAAAAATACGTTATTATATGTGTATTTGTATAAATATTTTGATATAAATTTACATTA
The DNA here is from genome assembly GCF_024679095.1 of Eriocheir sinensis. Taxonomy (NCBI): domain Eukaryota; kingdom Metazoa; phylum Arthropoda; class Malacostraca; order Decapoda; family Varunidae; genus Eriocheir; species Eriocheir sinensis. The sequence goes on along the minus strand of NW_026111768.1, from coordinate 254,909 downwards.
TTTTATGTATTTTGTATATATATTTCAATTCAAATTTAGCTTAGATTTTTTTTAAAAATATATATACAAAATACACACGGAATAATGTAAAATTGTATCAAAATAAATACAAAGAATGTCAATAAAATAATGTAAATTTGTATGAAAATAAAGATGCAATATACCCATAAAATAAAGCATATTTTTTTTATAAATATACATATACAAAAATACACACAAAATAATAAAATTTGTATTAAAATTAATATACAAAATGAACAAACAATATGGTAAATTTGTATTGAAATAGATATGCAAAACACACATAAAACAAGGTAAATTTATTTCAAAATATATATACGAATACACATAAAAAAATGTAATTTTCTATAAAAATATATATAAAAAATACATACAAAAATACACAAAAATAATTTAAATTTGTATGAAAATAAATATACAAAATACACATAAAATTTGGTAAATTTGTATTGAAATACATATACAAAATACACATAAAATAATGTAAATTTGAATGAAAATATATAAACAAATACACTTTAAATAACGTAAATTTGTATAAAATATATATACAAAATACACATTAAATAATGCAAATTTGATTTAAAAACATATATACAAAACACAAATAGAATAGGGTAAAATTGTATCAAAATAAATACACAGAATATTAATAAAATAATGTAAAATTGTATGAAAATAAAGATGGAAAATACATATAAAATATTTAAATTTGTATTAATATAAATATACAAAATGCACATTCATTAAGGTAAATTTGTGTTGAAATAAATATGCAAAATACATATAAAACTATGTAAATTTGTTTAAAAATATATATACGAATACACAAAATAACGTAGATTTCTATAAAAATATATATACAAAATACACATAAAATTAAGTAAATACGTATAAAAAAATAAATACAAAATACACATCTAAATTTGTATGAAAATATTTATACAAATACACATAAAATAACATGAATTTGTATAGAATTTGTATCAAAATATATACGAATACACACAAGAAAATAACGTAAATTTTTATGAAAATGTATATACTAAATACACATAAAATAATTTAAATACGTAGAAAAGTATATATACAAAACACACATAAAATAATGTAAATTCGTATCAAAATAAATAGACAAAATTCCAATAAAAGAGTGTATATTTTTAGGAAAATATATATACAAAATACAAATAAAATAACTAAAATTTGTATAATAATATATACAAAAATACAGAAAAATAAGTTAAATTAGTTTGAAAATAGATATGCAAAATACACATAAAATTAGGCAAATTTGTATTGAAATACATATACAAAATACACATAAAATAATGTAAATTTGTATGAAAATATATAAAGAAATACACATAAAATAACGTAAATTTGGATAAAATATATATACAAAATAAACATTAAATAATGTAAATATGTTTAAAAATATATATATACGAAATACACATAGAATAATATTAACTCGAATAAAAATAAATAAACAGAATATCAATAAAATAATGTAAATGTAATAAAAATAAATATCCAAAAATACACATGAAATAATTAAATTTGTTTTAAAATAAATATAGAAAATGCACATACAATAACGTAAATTTATATTAAAATAGATATGCAAAATACACATAAATAATAGTTTTTTTTATCAAAAGATATATACGAATACACATAAAATAGAGTAAATTTCTATGAAAATATGCATACAAAATACATATATAACGATGCAAATAAGTATAAAAATATATATACCAAATACCCCTAAAATAATGTAAACTCGTATCAAAATAAATAAACAAAATTCCGATAAAAGAACGTATATTTTTTGGGAAAATAAATATACAAAATACACATAAAATAGCAAAAATTTGTATAAAAATATATACACAAAATTTTTTTTTTCAATTTCTATGAAAATAGATATACAAAATACACATATTATTAGTTAAATTTGTATTTAAATACATGTACAAAATACACATAAAATAAGGTAAATTTGTATGAAATGAAAACAATTACACATAAAATAACGTACATTTGTATAAAATATATATATTCAAAATACACATGGAATAATGTAAAATCGTATCAAAACAAATAAAAAGAGTATCAATAAAATAATGTAAATTTGTAAGAAAATAAAGATGTAAAATACCCATAAAATAAAGCATATTTTTATTAAATTACATATACAAAAATACACATAGAATAATTAAATTTGTATTAAAATTAATATACAAAATGCACATTCAATAAGGAAAATTTGTATTGAAAAAATATGCAAAATACACATAAAACAGTGTAAATTTGTTTCAAAATATATATACAAACACACATAAAATAACGTAGACTTCTATAGAAATATATATACAAAATACACATAAAATGATGTAAATACGTATGAAAATATATACAAAATACACATTAAATAATGTAAATTCGGGTCAAAATAAGTAAACAAAATATCGATAAAAGAATGTGTATTTGTATGAAAATAGATATACAAAATACACATAAAATAACCTAAATTTGTATAAAAATATATACAAAAATACACAAAAATATTTTAAACTTGTATGAAAATAAATATACAAAATACACATAAAATTAGGTAAATTTCTGTTGAAATACGTATACAAAATACACATAAAATAATGTAAATTTGAATGAAAATACATAAACATATACACTTAAAATAACGTAAATTTGTATAAAATATATATAGAAAATACAAACTAAATAATGTAAATATGTATAAAAAAATATATAGAAAACACAAATAGAATATTGTAAAATCGTATCAAAATAAATACTCAGAATATTAATAAAATAATGTTAATTTGTATGAAAATAAAGAAGAAAAATACCCATAAAATAACACATTTTCTTATAAAAATATATATACCAAAATACACATAAAAAAAATAATTTTATATTAAAATAATTATACAAAATACACTTACACTAATTTAAATTTGTATTGAAATAGATATGCAAAATACATATAAAACAATGTAAATTTGTTTCAAAATATATATACGAATACACATAAAATAACGTAGATTTCTATGAAAATATATATACAAAATACACATAAAATGAAGTAAATACGTATAAATAAAATGTATACAAAATACACATAAGATAATGTAAATTCGTATCAAAATAAATAAACATAATACCAATAAAAGAATGTATATTTGTATAAATATAAATAAAAAAAATACGCATAAAATAACGTAAATTTATATCACACTTTTTATGTGTATTATGTATATTTATAATTATACAAATACACATTATTTTATTTTTATTTTGTTTTTTTATTTTTATACGAATTTACATTATTTTATGTGTATTTTGTATACATTTTCATATACGTATTTTAGTACAGTTTTTTTATGTGTACTTTGGTATACATATTTTTATATAAAAAAAAAGCGTTATTTTATGGGTATTTTGCCTCTTTATTTTCATACAAATTTACATTATTTTATATGTATCTATTTATGTATTTTCATTCAAATCTACATTATTTTATGTGTATTTTGTATATGTATTTAAATACAAATTTACCTAATTTTATGTGTATTTTGTATATTTATTTTCATACAAATTTAAATTATTTTTATGTATTTTTGTATATAGTTTTATACATATTTAGGTTATCTTATGTGCATTTTGTATATTTATTTTCATACAAATACACATTCTTTTATTGATATTTTGTTTATTTATTTTGACGCGAGTTTTCATTATATAACGTGTATTTTGTATATATATTTTTATACGTATTTACATCATTTCATGTGTATTTTGTATATATATTCCTATAGAAATCTACGTTTTTTTATGTGAATTCGTTTATATATTTTGAAACAAATTTACACTGTTTTATGGGTATTTTGCATTTTTTTCCAATACAAATTTACCTTATAGTATGTGCATTTTGTATATTAATTTTATTACAAATTTAATTATTCTATGTGTATTTTTGTATATGTATTTTTTAAAAAAATATGCTTTATATTATCGGTATTTTGCATCTTTATTATCATACAAATTTAAATTATTTTATTGATATTCTGTGTACTTATTTTGATACGATTTTCCGTTATTCTATGTGTATTTTGTATATATATTTTATACAAATGTACCTTATTTTATGTGTATTTGTTTTCATTTCATACAAATTTACATTATTTTATGTGTATTTATTTTGATATATATATTTTATACTTATTTATATATATTTTATATGTATTGTGTATGTATATTTTCATAGAAATTTACTCTATTTTATGTGTATTCGTATATATATTTTGATACAAATTTACATTATTTATGTGTATTTTGCATATCTATTTCAATACAAATTTACTTTATTGTATGTGCATTTTGTATATTTATTTTAAAACAAATTAAACTATTTTATGTGTATTTTCGTATATATATTTTTATGCAAATATGCGTTATAATATGGGTATTTTGCATCTTTATTTTCATACAAATTTACATTATTTTATTGATATTCTGTTTATTTATTTTGATACGATTTAACATTATTCTATGTGTATTTTGTATATATATATATATATATATATATATATATATATATATATATATATATATATATATATATATATATATATATATATATATATATATATATATATATATATATATATATATATTTTTTTTTTTTTATACATATTTACATTATTTAATGTTTATTTTGCATATATATTTTATCCAAATTAACGTTATTTTATGTGTATTTGTTTATATATTTTCATACAAATTTACATTATTTTATGTGAATTTTTTATATGTATTTCAATACAAGTTTGCCTAATTTTATGTGTATTTTGCATATATATTTTCAAACAAATTTAAATGATTTTTGTGTATTTTTGTATATATTTTTATACAAATTCTACTTATTTTATTTGTATTTTGTATATATATTTTCCTACAAATATACATTCTTTTATTGGACTTTTGAATATTTATTTTGATACGAATTTACATTATTTTATGTCTATTTTGTATATATATTTTTCTATGTATTTAAATTATTTTATGTGTATTTTGTATATACATTTTCATAAAAATTTACGTTATTTTATTGTGTGTATTCGTATATATTTTGAAACAAATTTTATACAAATTCATATTATTTTATGTGTATTTGTATATATATTTTCATTCAAATTTATATATGTATTTTGTATACATTTTTTTATACTTATTTACTTCATTTTATGTGTATTTTGTATAGAAATTTTTATAGAAATCTACGTTATTTTGTGAATTCGTATATATATTTTGAAACAAATTTACATTGTTTTATAGGTATTTTGCATATCTATTTCAATACAAATTTACCTTAATGAATGTGCATTTTGTATATTTATTTTAATACAAATTTAAATATTTTATGTGTATATATATATATATATATATATATATATATATATATATATATATATATATATATATATATATATATATATATATATATATATATATATATATATATATATATATATATATATATATATATATATATATATATATATATATATATATATATATATATATATATATATATATATATATATATATATATATATATATATATATATATATATATATATATATATATATATATATATATATATATATATATATATATATATATATATATATATATATATATATATATATATATATATATATATATATATATATATATATATATATATTATAAAAAATGCGTTATTTTATGGGTATTTTGCATCTATATTTTCATAGAAATTTACATTATTTTACTAATATTCTGTGTATTTATTTTGATACGATTTTACACTATTCTACTTGTGTTTTGTATATATTTTTTTCATACATTTTTGCATTATTTAATATGTATTTTGTATATATATTTTATACATATATACGTTTTTTAAAGTTTTTTTTATATATTTTTATTCAAATTTTTATTATTTTATAAAAATTTACGTTTTTTTATGTGTATTTGTATATATATTTTGAAATAAATTTACATTGTTTTATGTGTGTTTTGCATATCTATTTCAATACACATTTACCATATTGTACGTGCATTTTGTATATTTATTTTAATACAAAGTTAATTATTTGATGTGTGTTTTTTATACATATTTTTTATAAAAATATGCTTTTTTATGGGTATTTTGCTTCTTTATTTTTTATACAAATTTACTTTATTTTATTGATATTCTGTGTATTTATTTTGATACGATTTTACATTATTTTATGTGTATTTTGTATGTATTTTTTTTTTACATATTTACATGCACATGGTAAAAAAAAGCACATAAAATAAAGTAAATTTGCATAAAAATATATATACAAAACACACATTAAATAATGTAAACGCGTATAAAAATATGTATACAAAATACCTATGAAATAATCTAAATTCTTATCGAATTAAATTAACAAAATACCAATAAAATAATGTAATTTTTTACATTATAGAAAATACACATAAAATAACCTAAATACAAATTCAAATAAACACATAAAATAATTTAATATTAAATGAAATAAATATACAAAATAAACATAAAATAATGTAAATTTGTCATGAAATATATGTACAAAATACATATAAGATAATGTAAATTTTTATGAAAATATATATACAAATGCAGATAAAATACCATGAATTTGTATAAAAGTATATATTCAAAATAAATATCAAATAATGTAAATGCGCATAAAAATATATATACAAAGTACATATAAAGTAATGTAAATTCGTATCAAAATAAATAAACAAAATACCAATAAAATAATGTAAATTTGTATGAGAAAACATATACAAAATACACATAAATATCGCAAATTTCAATAAAAATATATATAATATAATATATTTGTATACATGTTTAAAATGTTTTATACAATTTTAGGTTATTTTACGTGTATTTTGTATATCTATTTTCATACAAATACACATTCTTTTATTGATATTTTGTTTATTTATTTTTACGCGAATTTACATTATTTAATGTGTATTTTGAATATAAATTTTTATACGTATTTACATCATTTCATGTGTATTTTGTATATATATTTCTATAGAAATCTACGTTATTTTATGTGTATTCTTATATAGATTTTGAGACAAATTTACACTTTTATGTGTATTTTGCATATTTTTTCAATACAAATTCACTTTATTGTATATGCATTTTGTATATTAATTTTAATACAAATTTAATTATTCTATGTGTATTTTTGATTATGTATTTATATAAAAATATGCTTTATTAATGGGTATTTTGCATCTTTATTTTCATACAAATTTACATTATTTCATTGATAATCTGCTCATTCATATCGATACGATTTGACACTATTCTATGTGTATTTTGTATATTATTTTCATACAAATTTACGTTCTTTTATGTTTATTTGTTTATATATTTTGACACAAATTTACAATATTTTATGGGTATTTTGTATATATATTTCAAAAGAAATTTAACTAGTTTTATGCGTATTTTGTATATCTATTTTCATACAAACTCAAATTATTTCTATGTATTTTTGTATATATTTTAATACAAATTTTAGTTATGTTATGTGTATTTAGTAAATCTATTTTCATTCAAATATATATTATTTTATTGGTGTTTTGTTGATTTATATTGATACGAATTTACATTATTTTATATGTACTTTGTATATATATTTTTTATACGCATTTACATTATTTAATATTTATTTTGAATATATGTTTTTATACAAATTCATGGTATTTTATGTGTATTTGTATATATTTTCATATAAATTTACATTATTTTATGTGTATTTTGTACATATATATCATTACAAATTTACCTTATTTTATGTATATTTTGTATGTGTATTTTGTATATTTATATTTATACATATACACATTCTTTTATTGATAATTTGTTTATTTATTTTGATTCGAATTTACATTATTTTATGTGTATATTGTATACATTTTTTTATACGTATTTACTTAATTTTATGTGTATTTTGTATATATATTTTTATAGAAATCTACGTTATTTTATGTGTATTCGTATATATATTTAGAACAAATTTACATTGTTTTATATGTATTTTTGCATATCTCTTTCAATAGAATTTTACTTTATTGTATGTGCATTTTGTATATTTATTTCAATACAAATTTAAATATTTTATGTGTATTCCTGCAAATATACGTTCTTTTATCGGAATTTTTTTTATTTATTTTGATACGAATTCTCATTTTTTTAGGTGTATTTGATATATATATTTTTATACTTATTTACATAATTTTATATGTATTTTGAATATATATTTTCATAGAAATTTACTCTATATGTATATGTATAGAAAATACACATGAAATAATCTAAATTCGTATCGAAAAAAAAGAACAAAATACCAATAAAATAATGTAATTTTGAATGAAAATATATATAGAAAATACACATAAAATAATGTAGATTTGTTTCAAAATATATATACGAATACACATAAAATAACGTAGATTTCTATAAAAATATATATACAAAATACACATGAAATGATGTAAATACGTATAAAAATATATATACAAAATACACATTAAATAATGTAAATTCGTGTCAAAATAAATAAGGAAAATATCAATAAGAGAATGTGTATTTGTATGAAAATACATATATAAAATACACATAAAATAGCGTAAATTTGTATAAAACTATATATAAAAATACTCAAAAATAAATTAAATATGTATGAAAATAAATATACAAAATACACATAAAATTAGGTAAATTTGTTTTGAAATACATATACAAAATACACATAAAATAAAATAATCTAAATTCGTATCGAAAAAAAAGAACAAAATACCAATAAAATAATGTAAATTTGTATGAAAATAAAGATGCAAAATACCAATAAAATAAAACATATTTTTATAAAAATACATATACATAAATACACATTCAATAATTAAATTTGTAGTAAAATTAATATACAAAATGCACATACAATAAGATAAATTTTTATTAAAAAAATATGCAAAATACACATAAAAGAATGTAAATTTGTTTCAAAATATATATACGAATACACATAAAATAACGTAGATTTCTATAAAAATATATATACAAAATACACATTAAATAATGTAAATTCGTGTCAAAATAGATAAACAAAATATCATGAAAAGAATGTGTATTTCTATGAAAATAGATATACAAAATACAATAAAATAACCTAAATTTGCATAAAACTATATACAAAAATACACAAAAATAATTTAAACTTGTATGAAAATAAATATACAAAAAAACACATAAAATTAAGTAATTTTGTTTTGAAATACATATACAAAATACACATAAAATAAAGTAAATTTGAAGGAAAATATATAAACATATACACTTAAAATAACGTAAATTTGTATCTAATATAGATACAAATAAACATTAAATAATGTAGATATGTATAAAAAAATAGATACAAAACACAAATAGAATAATGTAAAGTCATATCAAAATAAATACACAAAATATTAATAAAATAATGTAAATTTGTATGAAAATTAAGATGCAAAATACCCATATAAAAATAAATATTATATATTATTAAAATATATATACGAAAACACATAAAATATCTGATTTTGTATTAAAATAAGTATACAAAATGCACATACAATAAGGTGAATTTGTATTGAAATAGATACGCAAAATACATATAAAACAATGTAAATTTGTTTCAAAATATATAAAGGAATACACATTAAATAACGGAGATTTCAATAAAAATATATATACAAAATACACATATAATTAAGTTAATACGTATAAAAAAAATATATACAAAATACACATAAAATAATGTAAACTCGTATCAAAATAAATAAACAAAATACTAATAAAAGAATGTGTGTTTGTATAAATATAAATATACAAAATACACATAAAATAACGTAAATTTATATAAAACTATATACAAAAATACATAAAAGTGATTAAATTTGTATTAAAATAGATATACAAAATACACATAAAATAAGCTAGATTTGAATTGAAATATATATACAAAATACATAAAATAATGTAAATTTGTATCAAAATACTTATAAAAATGCACATATAATAATGTAAATTTGTATAAAAATATATAAACAAAATACACATCAAATAATGTAAATACGTATAAAAAAATATGTTCAAAACACACAAATTATCATGTAAATCGTATAAAAATAAATAGACAAAATACCAATAAAATAATGTAAATTTGTATGAGAAAACATATACAAAATACACATAAATAACGCAAATTTCAATAAAAATATATATAATATAATATATTTTTATACATATTTAAAATATTTAATGTATATTTTGTATATATATTTATCAAATTTACGTTATTTTATGTATTGTTTATATATTTTCATACAAATTTACATTATTTTATGTGAGTTTTGTATATGTATTTCAATACAAATTTGCCTAACTTTATGTGTATTTTGCATATCTATTTTCAAACAAATTTAAATTATTTTTGTGTATTTTTGTATATATTTTTACATAAATTTTTGTTATTTTATTTGTATTTTGTATATATATTTTCCTACAAATATACATTCTTTTATTGGAATTTTGTGTGTTTATTTTTTTACGAATTTACATTATTTTGTGTGTATTTTGTATATATATTTTTCTACGTATTTAAATTATTTTATGTGTATTTTTTATATACATTTTCATAAAAATTTACGTTATTTTATTGTGTGTGTTCGTATATAATTTGATACAAATTTTATACAAATTCATGTTATTTTATGTGTATTTCTATATATTTTCATACAAATTTAAATTATTTTATGTGTATTTTTACATATATTTCATTACAAATTTACCTTATTTTATGTTTATTTTGTATATTTATTTTATTCAGTTTCAAATTATTTATTGTGTATATTTGTATTTGTATTTAGGTTATTTTTGTGTGTTTTCTATATATATTTTCATCCAAAATTACATTATTTTATTGGTATTTTCTTAATTTAACTCGATACGAATTCAGATTATTTCATAGGTATTTTGTATACATATTTTTATGCTCATTTACATTATCTAATGTGTGTTTTGTATATATTTTTTTATCCAAATTAATTTTATGTGTATTTTTGTACATATATTTTTAGAGAAATTTGCGTTATTTTATGTGTATTTTGTATATGTTTTCTCATACAAATTTACATTATTTTATTGTTTTTTTGTTTATTTATTTTGATACGAATTACATGATTATATGTGTATTTTGTACATATTTTTTTATACGTATTTAATTAATTAATGTGTATTTTGTTTATATATTTTTATACAAATTTACGTTATTATATGTGTATTTGTTAAAAATATTTCGATACAAATTTACTTTATTTTATGTATTTTGTATATATATTTCAATTCAAATTTAGCTTTTCTTGTGTGTATTTTGTATATCTATTTTCATAAAAATTTAATTACTTCTGTGTATTTTTGTATAATTTTTTTTTTATATATATACGTTATTTTATGTGCATTTTGTATATTTATATATATACAAATACACATTCTTTTATTGGTATTTTGTTTATTTATATTTATACGAATTTACATTTTTTTATGTGTATTTTGTATACATTTTTTATACGTATTTACTTAATTTTATGTGTATTTTGTATATATATTTTTATAGAAATCTTCGTTATTTTATGTGTATTCGTATATATCTTTTGAAACAAATTTACATTGTTTGATATGTATTTTGCATGTCTATTTTAATACAAATTTACCTTATTGTATGTGCATTTTGTATATTTATTTTGATACAAATTCAAATATTTTATGTGTATTTTGGTATATATAATTTTATAAAAAATGCGTTAATTTATAGGTATTTTGCATCTTAATTTTCATACAAATTTACATTATTTTATTAATATTCTGTGTATATATTTTGATACGATTTTATATTATTCTATTTGTGTTTTGTATATATTTTTTTATACATATTTACATTATTTAATGTGTATTTTGTATATATATTTTATACAAATTTACTTTATTTTAAATGTATTTGTTTATATATTTTCACTCAAATTTACATTATTTTAAGTGTATTTTGTATATGTATTTCAATACAAATTTACCTCATTTTATGTGTATTTTGTATATTTATTTTCATACAAATTTAAATTATTTTTGTGTATTTTTGTATATAGTTTTATACAAATTTAGGTTATTTTATGTGTATTTTCTATATCTATATTCATACAAATACACATTCTTTTATTGATATTTTGTTTATTTATTTTGACGCGAATTTACATTATTTAATGTGTATTTTGTATATATATTTTTAAACGTATTTACATCATTTCATGTGTATTTTGTATAGTTTTAAACAAATTTACATTATTTAATGTGTATTTTATATATTTATATTTATACAAATACACATTCTTTTATTGGTATTTTGTTTATTTATTTTGATACGAATTTACATTATTTTATGTGTATTTTGTATACATTTTTTTATACATATTTACTTAATTTTATGTGTATTTTGTACATATATTTTTATAGAAATCTACCTTATTTCATGTGTATTCGTATATATATTTTGAAACAAATTTACATTGTTTATATGTATTTTGCATATCTTTTTTTGTGTATTCTGTATTTATTTTTGTTATACATAGAATAATGTAAAATCGTATCAAAATAAGTACACAGAATATCAATAAAATAATTTAAATTTGTATGAAATTAAAGATGCAAAATACCCATAAAATAAAGCATATTTTATTTAAAAATACATATACAAAAATACACATAGAATAATTAAATTTGTATTAAAATTAATATACAAAATGCACATACAATAAGGTAAATTTGTATTGAAAAAATACGCAAAATACACATAAAACAGTGTAAATTTGTTTCAAAATATTTATACGAATACACATAAAATAACGTTGATTTCTATAGGAATATATATGCAAAATACACATGAAATGATCTAAATACGTATAAAAATATATATACAAAATATACATTAAATAATGTAAATTCGCCTCAAAATAAATATACAAAATATCAATTAAAGAATGTGTATTTGTATGAAAATAAATACAAAATACACATAAAATAACCTAAATTTGTATCAAACTATACAAAAATACACAAAAATATTTTAAATTTGTATGAAAAAAAATATACAAAATACACATAAAATTAGGTAAATTTGTATTGAAATACATATACAAAATAAACATAAAATAATGTAAGTTTGAATGAAAATACAAACAAATACACTTAAAATAACGTAAATTTGTATAAAAAAATATATACAAAACACAAATAGAATAATGTAAAATCGTATCAAAATAAATACACAGAATATTAATAAAGTAATGTAAATTTGTATGAAAATAAAGAGGCAAAATACCCATAAAATAACGCTTTTTTTTATTTATAAAAATATATATACCAAAATACACATAAAAAAATTAAATTAGTAATAAAATAAATATATAAAAAACACATACAATAAGGTAAATTTGTATTGAAATAGATATGCAAAATACATATAAAGCAATGTAAATTTGTTTCAAAATATATATACGAATACACATAAAATAACGTAGATTTCTATAAAAATATATATACAAAATACACATAAAATGAAGTAAATACGTATAAAAAAATGTATACAAAATACACATAAAATAATGTAAATTCGTATCAAAATAAATAAACAAAATACCAATAAAAGAATGTGTATTTCTATAAATATAAATATAAAAAATACACATAAAATAACGTAAATTTATATAAAACTATATACAAAAATACACAGAAGTAATTAAATTTGTATGAAAATAGATATACAAAATAAGGTAAATTCGTATCAAATTCAATAAAAAAAATTCAGAAAAAAGAACGTATATCTGTAGAAAAATAAATATACAAAATACACATAAAATAACGAAAATTTGTATGAAAATATACAAAAATAAACAAAAATAATTTCAATTTGTATGAAAATAGATATTCAAAATACACTGATAATTAGTTAAATTTGTCTTTAAATACATGTACAAAATACACATAAAATAATGTAAATTTGTATGAAGTGAAAACAAATACACATAAAATAACGTACATTTGTGTAAAATATATATAAAAAAAACACATAGAATACTGTAAAATCGTATCAAAATAAATACACAGAATATCAATAAAATAACGTAAATTTGTATGAAAATAAAGGTGCAAAATACCCATAAAATTAAGCATATTTTTATAAAAATATATATTCAAAAGTACACATTCAATAATTAAATTTGTATTAAAAGTAATATACAAAATGCACATACAATAAGGTAATTTTTTTTTGAATATGCAAAATACACATAAAACAATGTAAATTTGTTTCAAAATATATATACGAATACACATAAAATAACGTAGATTTCTATAAAAATATATATATAAAATGCACTTGAGATGCTGTAAATACGTTTAAAAATATATATACAAAATAGACATTAAATAATGTAAATTTCGTGTCAAAATAAATAAATAAAATATCAATAAAAGAATGTGTATTTGTATGAAAATACATATACAAAATACATATAAAATAACGTAAATTTGTATAAAACTATGTAAATTTGTATGAAAATAAATAAACAAATACACATAAAATAACGTAAATTTGGATAAAATATATATACAAAATATACATTCAATAATGTAAATATGTATAAAAATATATATACAAAATACACGTAGAATAATGTTAAATCGTATCAAAATAAATAAACAGAATATCAATTAAATAATGTAAATTTGTATGAAAATAAAGATACAAAATACCCATATAATAACGCATATTTGCATAAAAAATATATAAACAAAAATAAACATAGAATATTCAAATTTGTATTAAAATTAATATACAAAATGCACATACAATAACGTAAATTTGTATTGAAAAAATATGCAAAATACATATAAAACAATGTAAATTTGTTTCAAAATATATATACGAATATTCATAAAATAACGTAGATTTCTATAGAAATATATATACAAAATACACATGAAATGATGTAAATACGTATAAAAATATATATACAAAATACACATTAAATAATGTAAATTCGTGTCAAAATAAATAAACAAAATATCATGAAAAGAATGTGTATTTGTATGAAAATAGATATACAAAATACAAATAAAATAACCTAAATTTGTATAAATTTTGAAACAAATTTACATTGTTTTATATGTATTTTTGCATATCTCTTTCAATACAAATTTACCTTATTGTATGTGCATTTTGTATATTTATTTCAATACAAATTTAAATATTTTATGTGTATTTTGGTATATATATTTTTATAAGAAATGCGCTATTTGTTGGGAATTTTGCATCTTTATTTTCATACAAATTTACATTATTTTATTAATATTCGGTCTATTTATTTTGATACGATTTCACATTATTCTATTTGTTTTTTGTATATATTTTTTTTATACATATTTACATTATTTAATGTGTATCTTGCATTTATATTTCATACAAATTTATTATCTATTATTTATTTTCATACAAATACACATTCTTTTCATGATATTTTGTTTATTTATTTTGACACGAATTTATCAAGATATGTATTTTGTATATATATTTTTATACGTATTTACATAATTTCATGTGTATTTTGTATATATATTTCTATAGAAATCTACGTTATTTTATGTGTATTCGTATATATATTTTGAAACAAATTTACTTTCTTTTATATGTATTTTTGAATATCTCTTTCAATACATATTTACCTTACTGTATTTGCATTTTGTATATTTATTTCAATAAAAATTTAAATATTTTATGTGTATTTTGTTATATATTTTTTTTTTAAAATTGCGCTATTTTATGGGAATTTTGCATCTTTCTTTTCATATAAATTTTCATTATTTTATAGATATTCTGTGTATTTATATTGATAGGATTTTACATTATTCTATTTCTTTTTTGTATATATTTTTTTTATACACATTTACATTATTTAATGTGTATCTTGCATATATATTTTATACAAATTTACGTTATTTTAAGTGTATTTGTTTATATATTTTCATTCAAATTTACATTATTTTATGTGTATTTTGTATATGTATTTCAATACAAATTTACCTAATTTTATGAGTATTTTGTATATTTCTTTTCATACAAATTTTAAATATTTTTGTGTATTTTTGTATATAGTTTTATACAAATTTAGGTTATTTTATGTACGCATTTACATTATTTAATGTGTGTTTTGTATATATATTTTTATGCAAATTTACTTTATTTTATATGCATTTTTGTACATATATTTTTTTTAGAAATATGCGTTATTTAATGTGTATTTGTATATATTTTCTCATACAAATTTACATTATTTTATTGCTATTTTGTTTATTTATTTTGATACGAATGAAAATAGATATACAAAATATACATAAAATAAAATTTGTATATAGTTTTATACAAATTTAGGTTATTTTATGTACGCATTTACATTATTTAGTGTGTGTTTTGTATATATATTTTTATGCAAATATACTATATATTATGTGCATTTTTGTACATATATTTTTATAGAAATTTGCGTTATTTGTATATGTTTTCTCATACAAATTTACATTATTTTATTGCTATTTTGTTTATTTATTTTGATACGAATTACATGATTATATTTGTATTTTGTACATATTTTTTATACGTATTTACATTACTTAATGTGTATTTTGTTTATATATTTTTAAACAAATCTACGTTATTATATGTATTTGTATAAATATTTTGATACAGATTTACATTATTTTATGTATTTTCTATGTACATTTCAATTCAAATTTAGCTTATTTTAGCTTTATTTTGTATATATATTTTCATACAAATTTAATAACTTCTGTGTATTTTTGTATATAGTTTTATACAAATTTACGATATTTTATGTGTATTTTGTATATTTATATTTATACAAATACATTTTCTTTTACTGGTAGTTTGTTTATTTATTTTGATACGATTTTTATGTGTATTTTGTATTCATTTTTTTATACGTATTTACTTCATTTTATGTGTATTTTGTATATATTTTTCTAGAAATCAACGTTATTTTATGTGTATTCGTATATATATTTTGAAACAAATTTACATTGTTTTATATGTATTTTGCATTTCTATTTCAATACAAATTTACCTTACAGTATGTGCATTTTTTATATTTATTTTAATACAAATTTTAATATTTTATGTGTATTTTGGTATATATATTTATATAAAAAATGCGTTATTTTATGGCTATTTTGCATCTTTATTTTCATACAAATTTACATTATTTTATTAATACTCTGTGTATTTATTTTGATACGATTTTACATTATTATAAAAAAAATATTTACAAAATACTCAAATAATCAAGTCATTCGTATCAAAATAAATAAACAAAAAACTAATTAAATAATGTAAATTTGTATGAGAAAACATATACAAAATACACATAAAATAACGTTTTAAGTTTCTATAAAAATATATGTAAAAAAATGCACATAAAATAAATTTGCAGAAAAAAATATATACAAAACACACATTAGATAATGTAAATGAGTATAAAAATATATATACAAAATACCTATGAAATAATCTAAATTCGTATCGAGTTAAATTTAAAAAATAACAATAAAATAATGTAATTTTTAATGAAAATATATATAGAAAACACACAAAATAACCTAAATACAAATACATATATACACATTAAATAATTTAAAATTGAATGAAATAAATATACAAAATAAACATAAAATAAGGTAAATTTGTAATAAAATATATGTAAGAATACACATAAAATAATATAAATTTGTATGAAAATATATATACAAATACACATAAAATAACATGAATTTGTATAAAAAAAAATTCAAAATATATACGAATACACACAATAAAATAACGTAAATTTTTATGAAAATGTATATATAAAATACACATAAAATAGTTTAAATACGTAGAAAAATATATATACAAAATACACATAAAATAATGTAAATTCGTAAACAATTAAATACACAAAATAACAATAAAAGAATGTATATTTGTAGGAAAATATATATACAAAAAACAAATAAAATAGCTAAAATTTGTATAAAAATATATACAAAAATACACAAAAATAATTTAAATTTGTTTGAAAATAGATATGCAAAATACACATAAAGTTAGGCAAATTTGTATTGAAATACATATACAAAATACACATCAAATAATGTAAATTATAAAATAATGTAAATTTGTATGAGAAAACATATACAAATACACATAAAATAACGCAAATTTCTAAAAAAATATATGTACAAAAATGCACATAAAATAAAGTAAATTTGCATAAATATATATATACAAAACAGACATTAAATAATGTAAATGCGTACATAAAATAACCTAAATTTGTATAAAACTATATACAAAAATTTACAAAAATATATATACAAAAAACAAATCGAATAATGTAAAATTGTATCAAAATAAATACACCGAATATTAATAAAATAATGTAAATTTGTATGAAAATAAAGATGCAAAATTCCCATCAAATAGCGCATTTCTTATAAAAATATATATACCAAAATATACATAAAATATTTAAATTAGTATTGAAATAAATATACAAAATGCACGTACAATAAGGTAAACTTCTATTGAAAGAGATATGCAAAAATACATATAAAACAATGTAAATTTGTTTCAAAATATATATACGAATACACATAAAATAACGTAGATTTCTATAAAAAATATATATACAAAATACACATAAAATTAAGTAAATACGTATAAAAAATGTAAACAAAATACACATAAAATAATGTAAATTCGAAACAAAATAAATAAAGAAAATACCAATAAAAGAATGTGTATTTGTATAAATATAAATGTACAAAATACACATACAAAATAAACATAAAATAAGGTAAATTTGTAATGAAATATATGTACAAAATACTCATAAAATAATGTAAATTTATATGAAAATATATATACAAATACACATAAAATACCATGAATTTGTATAAAATTATATATTCAAAATAAATATTAAATAATGTAGATGCGTATAAAAATATATATACAAAGTACATATAAAATAATGTAAATTCGTATCAATATAAATCAACAAAATACCAATAAAATAGTATATATTTGAATGAAAATAGATTTACAAAATACACATAACATAACTAAAATTTGTATTGAAATATATACAAAAATACATAAAAATAATTTAAGTTTGTATGAAAATAAATATTCAAAATACACATAAAACTAGGTAAATTTCTTTTGAAATATATATACAAAATACCCATAAAATATTGTAAATTTGTGTCAAAATATATAAACAAATACACATAAAATAGCTTAAAATAACGTAAATATGTATCAAATATATATACAAAAAACACATTAAATAATGTAAATATGTATAAAAAAATATATACAAAACACAAAAAAAATAATGTAAAATCGTATCAATATAAATACAGAAAATATTAATAAAAAATTGTAAATTTGTATGAAAAATAAGATGCAAAGTACCCATAAAATAACGCATTTTTTATAAAAATATATATACGAAAAAACATAAAATATTTGATTTTGTATTAAAATAAATAGATATACAAAATACACATAAAATAAGCTAACTTTGAATTGAAATATATATTCAAAATACATAAAATAATGTAAATTTGTATCAAAATACTTATACAAATACACATATAATAACGTAAATTTGTATAAAAATATATAAACAAAATACATATTAAATAATGTAAATACGTATAAAAAATGTACAAAATACACAAATAATCATGTAATTCGTATCAAAATAAATAGACAAAATACCAATAAAATAATGTAAATTTCTATGAGAAATCATATACAAAATACACATAAATAACGCAAATATCAATAAAAATATATATAATATAATATATTTTTATACATATTTAAAATATTTAATGTATATTTTGTATATATATTTTATCCAAATTTACGTTATTTTATATGTATTTGTTTATATATTTTCATACAAATTTACATTATTTGATGTGAGTTTTGTATATGTATTTCAATACAAATTTGCGTAACTTTATGTGTATTTTGCATATCTATTTTCAAAAAAAATTAAATTATTTTTGTGTATTTTTGTATATATTTTTATACAAATTTTAGTTATTTTATTTGTTTTTTGTATATATATTTTCCTACAAATATACATTCTTTGATTGGAATTTTGTGTATTTAATTTTTTACGAATTTACATTATTTTATGTGTATTTTGTATATATATTTTTCTACGTATTTAAACTATTTTATGTGTATTTGTATATATATTTTCATACAAATTTATATTATTTTATGTGTATTTGCATATATATTTTCAAACAAATTTACCTTATTTTATGTTTATTTTGTATATTTATTTCATTCAATTTTAAATTATTTAATGTGTATTTTTGTATTTGTATTTAGGTTATCTTAGGTTATCTTTAGGTTACCTTATTTTATGTTTATTTTGTATATTTATTTCATTCAATTTAAAATTATTTTATGTGTATATTTGTATTTGTATATAGGTTATTTTATGTGTATTTTGTATATATATTTTAAAAATACCTATACGCATTTTTTGTAAAATTATTGATACCTAAATACACATAAAATATTTGAATTTGTATCAAAATAAATATACAAAATGCACATACAATAAGGTAAATTTGTATTGAAATAGATATGCAAAATACATATAAAATAATGTAAATTTGTTTCAAAATATATATGCGAATACACATTAACATACATTATTTTTTGTGTATTTTGTACATATTTTTTTATTACAAATCTACCTTATTTTATGTTTATTTTGTATGTGTATTTTGTATATTTATATTTATCCAAATACACATTCTTCTATTGGTATTTTGTTTATTTATTTTAATTCGAATTTACATTATTTTATGTATTTTGTATACATTTTTTATACGTATTTACTTAATTTTATGTGTATTTTGTATCTATATTTTATAGAAATCTACGTTATTTTATTTGTAGTCGTATATATATTTTGAAACAAATTTACATTTTTTTATATGTATTTTTGCATATCTCTTTCAATACAAATTTACCTTATTGTATGTGCATTTTGTATATTTATTTCAATACAAATTTAAATATTTTATGTGTATTTTGGTATATATATTCTTATAAGAAATGCGCTATTTTATGGGAATTTTGCATCTTTATTTTTATACAAATTTACATTATTTTATTAATATTCGGTGTATTTATTTTGATACGATTTTACATTATTCTGTTTGTTTTTTGTATATACTTTTTTATACATATTTACATTATTTAATGTGTTATTTGTATATATATTTGATACAAATTTATGTTATTTCTAAGTGTATATGTTTACATATTTTCATTCAAATTTCCATTATTATATGTGTATTTTGTTTATGTATTTCAATACAAATTTATCTAATTTTATGTGTATTTTGTATATCTATTTTCATACAAATTTAAATTATTTTGCGTATTTTTGACATATAGTTTTATACAAACTTAGGTTATTTTATGAGTATTTTGTATATCTATTTTCATACAAATACACATTCTTTTATTGATATTTTGTTTATTTATTTTGACGAGAATTTAAATTATTTAATGTGTATTTTGTATATATATATATATATATATATATATATATATATATATATATATATATATATATATATATATATATATATATATATATATATATATATATATATATATATATATATATATATATATATATATATATATATATATATATATATATATATATATATATATATATATATATATATATATATATATATATATATATATATATATATATATATATATCACGCTTGTTCTCGTGCTGTCAATGATAGAGAGGTAGCTCACAAAAGATACCAGAGCCTTCAAACTAATGCTAATTATGAACTTTACATTTCTGCCCGAAATCGTGCCAAATCTATTCTCCGACTAACCAAAAATTCTTTCATTAATAGAAAATGTCAAAACCTTGCTTTCTCTAACTCTTCCCGTGACTTCTGGCATCTAGCCAAAAACATCTCCTCCAACTTCACTTCTTCATCTTTCCCTCCACTCCTCAGTCCTGACGGCAACACTGCCGTCTCATCTATCTCTAAGGCTGAACTCTTCTCTCAAACTTTTTCTAAAAACTCCACTCTGGACGATTCTGGGCATATTCCTCCTACTCATTCCCCCTCTGACTCCTTTATGCCTGTTATAAAGATTCTTCAAAATGATGTTTTCTATGCCCTCTCTGGCCTCAATCCTCAGAAGGCTTATGGACCTGATGGAGTGCCTCCTATTGTCCTTAAAAACTGTGCCTCCGTGCTGTCACCCTGCCTGGTCAAACTCTTTCGCCTCTGCCTGTCAACATCTACCTTTCCTTCTTGCTGGAAGTATGCCTTCACACAGCCTGTACCTAAGAAGGGTGACCGCTCCAATCCCTCAAACTACCGTCCTATTGCTTTACTTTCTTGTCTATCTAAAGCTTTTGAATCAATCCTTAACCGTAAGATTCAAAAGCACCTTTCCACTTCTGACCTTCTATCTGATCGCCAGTATGGGTTCCGCAAGGGGCGTTCTACTGGTGATCTCCTAGCCTTCTTAACTGACTCTTGGTCATCCTCTCTTAGCCGTTTCGGTGAAACTTTTGCTATTGCGCTGGACATATCAAAAGCTTTTGATAGGGTCTGACACAAATCTTTGCTTTCTAAACTACCCTCCTACGGTTTCTATCCTTCTCTCTGTACCTTTATCTCCAGTTTCCTTTGTGACCGTTCTATTTCTGCCGTGGTAGACGGTCACTGTTCTTCCCCTAAATCTATTAACAGTGGTGTCCCACAGGGTTCTGTCCTATCTCCCACTCTTTTCCTGTTGTTCATTGATGATCTTCTTTCCAAAACGAACTGTCCTATCCATTCCTACGCCGATGATTCCACTCTGCATTATTCAACTTCTTTTAATAGAAGACCCACCCTTCATGAACTTAACGACTCAAGGCTGGAGGCTGCAGAACGCTTAGCCTCAGACCTTACTATTATTTCTGATTGGGGCAAGAAGAACCTGGTGTCCTTCAACGCCTCAAAAACACAGTTTCTCCACCTATCCACTCGACACAATCTTCCAAACAACTATCCCCTATTCTTTGACAACACCCAGCTATCACCTTCCTCAACACTAAACATCCTCGGTCTATCCTTAACTCAAAATCTCAACTGGAAACTTCATATCTCATCTCTTACTAAATCAGCTTCCTCGAGGCTGGGCGTTCTGTACCGTCTCCGCCAGTTCTTCTCCCCTGCACAGTTGCTGTCCATATACAGGGGCCTTGTCCGCCCTCGTATGGAGTATGCATCTCATGTGTGGGGGGGCTCCACTCACACAGCTCTTCTGGACAGAGTGGAGGCAAAGGCTCTTCGTCTCATCAGCTCTCCTCCTCATACTGATAGTCTTCTACCTCTTAAATTCCGCCGCAATGTTGCCTCTCTTTCTATCTTCTATCGATATTTCCACGCTGACTGCTCTTCTGAACTTGCTAACTGCATGCCTCCCCCTCCCGGCCCCGCTGCACTCGACTTTCTACTCATGCTCATCCCTATACTGTCCAAACCCCTTATGCAAGAGTTAACCAGCATCTTCACTCTTTCATCCCTCACGCTGGTAAACTCTGGAACAATCTTCCTTCATCTGTATTTCCTCCTGCCTACGACTTGAACTCTTTCAAGAGGAGGGTATCAGTACACCTCTCCTCCCGAAACTGACTTATCTTTCGGCCACCTCTTTGGATTCTTTTTCGGAGCAGCGAGTAGCGGGCTTTTTTTTATTAATGTTTACTTTTTTGTGCCCTTGAGCTGTCTCCTTTGCTGTAAAAAAAAAAAAATATATATATATATATATATATATATATATATATATATATATATATATATATATATATATATATATATATATATATATATATATATATATATATAGATATATATATATATATAGATATATATATATATATATATATATATATATATATATTTATATATATACATATATATATATATATATATATATATATATATATATATATATATATATACGTATTTACATCATTTCATGTGTATTTTGTATATATATTTCTATAGAAATCTATGTTATTTTATGTGTATTCGTATATAGATTTTTAAACAAATTTACACTTTTATGTGCATTTTGTATATTTTTTCAATACAAATTTACCTTATTGTACGTGCATTTTGTATTTTAATTTTAATACAAATTTAATTATTCTATGTGTATTTTTGTATATGTATTTTTAAAAAAATATGTTTTATTTTATGGGTATTTTGCATCTTTATTTTCATACAAAATTACATTATTGTATTGATATTCTGTGTATTTATTTTTATACGATTTTACATTATTCTATGTATATTTTGTATATCTATTTTATACAAATGTACGTTATTTTATGTGAATTTGTTTTCATTTCATACAAATTTACATTATTTGATGTGTATTTTGTACATGTATTTAAATACAAATTTAACTAATTATATATGTATTTTGTATATCTATTTTCATACAAATTGAAATTTATTTTTTTGTTTTTTTGTATATATTTTTATTAAAATTTTGGTTTTTTTATGTGTATTTTGTATATTTATTTTCCTACAAATATACGTTCTTTTATCTGAATTTTGTTTATTTATTTTGATACGAATTTTCATTTTTTTAGGTGTATTTGATATATATATTTTTATACTTATTTACATAATTTTATATGTATTTTGAATATATATTTTCATAGAAATTTACTCTATATGTTTATACAAAAAAACACAAAAATAATTTAAATTTGTATGAAAATAAATATACAAAATACACATAAAATTAGGTAAATTTGTATTGAAATACATATACAAAATACACTTAAAATAACGTTAATTTGTATAAAATATATATAAAAAATACACATTAATTAATGAAAATATGTATAAAAAAAAATATATACAAAACACAAATAGTATAATATAAAATCGTACCAAAATATATACACAGAATATTAATAAAATAATGTACATTTGTATGAAAACTAAGATGCAAAATAGCTATAAAATAACGCATTTTTTATAAAATTATATATACCAAAATACGCATAAAATATTTGAATTTGTATTAAAATATATATATACAAAATGCCCATACAATAAGGTAATCTTGTATTGAAATAGATATGCAAAATACATATAAAACAATGTAAATTTGTTTCAAAATATATATACGAATACACATAAAATAACGTGGATTTCTATAAATATATATATACAAAATACAAATAAAATTAAGTAAATACGAATCAAAAATGTATACAAAATACATATAAAATAATGTAAATTCGTATAAATATAAATAAACAAAATACCAATAAAAGAGTGTGTATTTGTATAAATATAAATATACAAAATGCACATAAAATAACGTAAATTTGTATAAAACAATATACAAAAATACACAGAAGTAATTAAATTTGTATGAAAATAGATATACAAAATACACACAAAATAAGCTAAATTTAAATTAAAATATATATACAAATTACATAAAATAAAGTAAATTCGTTTCAAAATATTTTTAACAAATACACATATATTAACGTAAATTTTTAAAAAAATATATAAACAAAATACACAATAAGTAATGTAAATACGTATGAAAAAATATTTACAAAATACACAAATAATCAGGTCATTCGTATCAAAATAAATAAACAAAAACCTAATTAAATAATGTAAATTTGTATGAGAAAACATATACAAAATACACATAAAATAACGTTTTAAGTTTCAATAAAAATATATGTACAAAAAGACACATAAAATTAGTTTGCATAAAAAAATATATACAAAACACACATTAGATAATGTAAATGAGTATAAAAATATGTATACAAAATACCTATGAAATAATCTAAATTCGTATTTTTGGATTTTTGGAAATTTCCATTATTTTATGTGTAATTTGTATATGTATTTCAATACAAATTTACCTAATTTTATATGTTTTTTGTATATTTATTTTCATACAAGTTTAAATTATTTTTGTGTATTTTTGTTTATAGTTGTATACAAATTTACGTTATTTTATGTGTATTTTGTATATCTATTTTCATACAAATACACATTCTTTTCATGATATTTTGTTTATTTATTTTGACACGAATTAACATTGTTTAATGTGTATTTTGTATATATATTTTGATACGTATTTACATCATTTCAAGTGTATTTTGTATATATATTTCTATAGAAATCTGCGTTATTTTATGTGTATTCGTATATATATTTTGAAACAAATTTACATTGTTTTATCTGTATTTTGCATATTTTTTCAATACAAATTTACCTTATTGTATGTGCATTTTGTATATTAATTTTAATACAAATTTGATTAATCTATGTGTATTTTTGTATATGTATTTTTATAAAAATATGCTTTATTTTAAGGGTATTTTGCATCTTTATTTTCATACAAATTTACATTATTTTATTGATATATATATTTAATATAAAATGTATTTGTTTTCATTTCATACAAATCTACATTATTTGATGTGTTTTTTGTACATGTATTTAAATACAAATTTAACTAGTTATATGTGTTTTTTGTATATCTATTTTGTATGTATATTTTCATAGAAATTTACTCTATTTTATGAGTATTCGTATATATATTTTGATACAAATTTACATTATTAATGTGAATTTCGCATATCTATTTCAATACAAATTTACTTTATTGTACGTGCATTTTGTATATTTATTTTAATACAAATTTAATTATTTTATATGTATTCTTGAATATATATTTTTAGGCAAATATGCGTTATTATATGGATATTTTGCATCTTTATTTTCATACAAATTTACATTATTTTATTGATATTCTCTTTATTTATTTTGATACAATTTAACATTATTCTATGTGTTTTTTGTATATATTTTTTTATACATATTTACATTATTTAATGTTCATTTTGTATATATATTTTATCCAGATTTACATTATTTTATGTGTATTTGTTTATATATTTTCATACATATTTACATTATTTTGTGTTTTTTGTATATATATTTTTCTACGTATTTAAGTTATTTTATGTGTATTTTGTATATACATTTTCATAAAAAAAAATTACGTTATTTTATTGTGTATAAGCATATATTTTGATATAAATTTTATACAAATTCATGCTATTTAATGTGTATTTGTATATATATTTTCATACAAATTTATATTATTTTATGTGTATTTTTTCATATATTTCATTACAAATTTACCTTATTTTATGTTTATTTTGTATATTTATTTCATTCAATTTTAAATTATTTTATGTGTATATTTGTATTTGTATTTAGGTTATTTTATGTGTATTTTGTGTATATATTTTCATCCAAAATTACATTATTTTATTGGTATTTCTTAATTCGATACGAATTTAGATTATTTCATAGGTATTTTGTATACATATTTTTATACTCATTTCCATTATCTAATGTGTGTTTTGTATATATATTTTTATGCAAATTTATTTAATGTTCATTTTTGTACATATATTTTTATAGAAATTTGCGTTATTTTATGTATATAGTTTTATATAAATTTACGTTAATTTATGTGCATTTTGTATATTTATATTTATACAAATACACATTCTTTTATTTTATATTGTTTATTTACATTTATACGAATTTACATTATTTTATGTGTATTTTGTATACATTTTTTTATACGTATTTACTTAATTTTATGTGTATTTTGTATATGTATTTTTATAGAAATCTACGTTATTTTATGTGTATCCGTATATATATTTTGAAACAAATTTACATTATTTTATATGTATTTTGCATATTTATTTCAATACAAATTTACCTTAGTGTATGTGCATTTTGTATATTTATTTTAATACAAGTTCAGATATTTTATGTGTATTTTGGTATCAATAATATTATAAAAAATGCGTTATTTTATAGTTATTTTGCATCTTAATTTTCATACAAATTTACATTATTTTATTAATATTCTGTGTATATATTTTGATACGATTTTACATTATTCTATTTGTGTTTTGTATATATTTTTTTATACATATTTTCATTATTTAATGTGTATTTTGTATATATATTTCATACAAATTTACGTTATTATATGTGTATTTGTTTATATATTTTCTTTCAAATTTACATTATTTTATGTGTATTTTCTATATGTATTTCAATACAAATTAACATAATTTTATGTGTATTTTGTATATTTCTTTTCAGACAAATGTAAATTATTTTTGTGTATTTTTGTATATAGTTTTATACAAATTTAGGTTATTTTACGTACGCATTTACATTATTTAATGTGTGTTTTGTATATATATTTATATCCAAAGTTACTTTATTTTACGTTCATTTTTGGACATATATTTTTATAGAAATTAGCGCTATTTTATATGTATTTGTATATGTTTTCTCATACAAATTTACATTATTTTATTGATATTTTGTCTATTTAGTTTGATACGAATTACATGATTATATGTGTATTTTGTACATATATTTTATACGCATTAACATTACTTAATGTGTATTTTGTTTATATATTTTTAAAGAAATTTACGTTATTTTATGTATTTTGTATATATATTTCAATTCAAATTTAGCTTATTTTATCTTTATTTTGTATATCTATTTTCATACGAATTTAATGACTTCTGTGTATTTTTGTATATAGTTTTATACAAGTTTTCGTTATTTTATGTGTATTTTGTATATTCATATTTATACAAATACCCATTCTTTTATTGGTATTTTGTTTATTTATTTTGATACGAATTTACATTATTTTATGTGTATTTTGTATACATTTTCTTATACGTATTTACTTAATTTTATGTGTATTTTGTATATATATTTTTATACAAATCTGCGTTATTTTATGTGTATTGGTATATATATTTTGAAACAAATTTACATTGTTTTATATGTATTTTGCATATCTATTTCAATACAGATTTACCTTATTGTATGTGTATTTTGTATATTTATTTTAATACAAATTCATTTTTTCATGTGTATTTTGGTATATATATTTTTATAAAAAATGCGTTATTTAAAGTGTATTTTGCATCTTTTTTTTCATACAAATTTACATTGTTTTATTAATATTCTGTGTATTTATTTTGATACGATTATACATTATTCTATTTGTTTTTGTATATATTTTTTTATACATATTTACATTATTTAATGTGTATTTTGTATATTTTAAAACAAATTTACGTTATTTTATGCGCATCTGTTAAAATATTTTGATACAAATTTATATTCTTTTATGTATTTTGTATATATATTTCAATACAAATTTAGTTTATTTTATGTATATTTTGTATATCTATTTTCAATCGTATCAAAATAAATAAACAAAATAGCAATAAAATAATGTAAATTTGTATGAGAAAACATATACAAATACACATTAAACAACGCAAATTTCTAAAAAAATATATGTACAAAAATGCAAATAAAATAAAGTAAATTTGCATAAAAATATATATACAAAACACACATTAAATAATGTAAATGCGTACATAAAATAACCTAAATTTGTATAAAACTATATACAAAAATACACAAAAATATTTAAAATTTGTATGAAAAGAAATATACAAAATACACATAAATTTAGGTAAATTTGTATTAAAATACATATACAAAATACACATAAAATAATGTAAATTTGAATAAAAATATATAAACAAATACACTTAAAATAACGTAAATTTGTATAAAATATATATGCAAGATACACATTAAATAATGTAAATGTGTATAAAAAATATATACAAAAAAGAAATAGAATAATGTAAAATCCTATCAATATAAATACACAGAATATCAATAACATAATGTAAATTTGTATGAAAAGAAAGATGAAAAAATCCCATAAAATAGCGCATTTTTTAAAAAAATATATATAACAAAATACACATAAAATATTTAAATTTTTATTGAAATAAATATACAAAATGTATATACAGTAAGATAAATATGTATTGAAAGAGATATTCAAAAATACATATAAAACAAAGTAGATTTTTTTCAAAATATAAATATGAATACACATAAAATAACGTAGATTTCTATAGAAATATATATACAAAATACACATGAAATTATGTAAATACGTATAAAAATATATATACAAAATACATATCTTGGTAAATTCGTGTCAAAATAAATAAACAAAATATCATGAAAAGAAAGCGTATTTGTATTAAAATAAATAATAGATAGTAAATTTGTATGAAATATATATGCAAGATACACATTAAATAATGTAAATATTTGTAAAAAAAATATATACAAAAAACAAATAGAATAATGTGGAATCGTATCAAAATAAATACACCGAATATTAATAAAATAATGTAAATTTGTATGAAAATAAAGATGCAAAATTCCCATCAAATAGCGCATTTCTTATAAAAATATATATACCAAAATACACATAAAATATTTAAATTTGTATTGAAATAAATATACAAAATGCACATACAATAAGGTAAACTTGTAGTGAAAAAGATATGCAAAAATACATATAAAACAATGTAAATTTGTTTCAAAATATATATACGAATACACATAAAATAACGTAGATTTCTATAAAAATATATATACAAAATACACGTAAAATTAAGTAAATACGTATAAAAATAGATATACAAAATACACATAGAATAATGCAAAATTGTTTAAAAAAAATAAACAGAATATAAATAAAATCATGTAAATTTGTATGAAAATAAAAATTCAAAATACCCATAAAATAAAGCATATTTTTATAAAAATACATATACAATAATACACATAGCATAATTAAATTTGTATTAAAATTAATATACAAAATGCATATACAATAAGTAAATTTGTATTGAAAAAATAAGCAAAATACACATAAAACAGTGTAAATTTATTTCAAAATCTATATAAGAATACTTCTAAATCAACGTAGATTTCTATAGAAATATATATACAAAATACACATCAAATGATGTAAACACGTATAAAAAATTAAAAAAAAAAATATATATATATATATATATATATATATATATATATATATATATATATATATATATATATATATATATATATATATATATATATATATATATATATATATATATATATATATATATATATATATATATATATATATAATACACATTAAATAATATGAACTCGCGTCAAAATAAATAAACAAAATATCAATAAAAGAATGTGTATTTGTATGAAAATAGATATACAATATACACATAAAATCACCTAAATTTGTATAAAACTATATACAAAAATACACAAAAATAATTTAAATTTGTATGAAAATAAATATACAAAATACACATAAAATTAGGTAAATTTGTATTGAAATACATTTACAAAATACACATAAAATAATGTAAATTTGAATGAAAATATATAAACAAATACACTTAAAATAACGTAAATTTGTATAAAATATATATAAAAAATACACATTAAATAATGTAAATATGTATAAAAATATATACAAAACACAAATAGAATAATATAAAAT
Source organism: Eriocheir sinensis (assembly GCF_024679095.1). Lineage (NCBI taxonomy): Eukaryota > Metazoa > Arthropoda > Malacostraca > Decapoda > Varunidae > Eriocheir > Eriocheir sinensis. The sequence continues at coordinate 222,980 of NW_026111768.1, read as the reverse complement.
CGTATCAAAATAAATACACAGAATATTAATAAAATAATGTAAATTTGTATGAAAATTAAGATGCAAAATACCCATAAAATAACGCATTTTTTATAAAAATATTTATACCAAGACACATATAAAATATTTGAATTTGTATTAAAATAAATAAACAAAATGCACATACAATAAGGTAAATTTGTATTGAAATAGATATGCAAAATACATATAAAACCATGTAATTTTTTTTCAAAATGTATATACGAATACACACATAAAATAACGTAGATTTCTATGAAAATAAATATACAAAATACACATAAAATGAAGTAAATACGTATAAAAAAAGGTATACAAAATACACATAAAATAATGTAAACTCGTATCAAAATAAATAAACAAAATACTAATAAAAGAATGTGTATTGTATAAATATAAATATACAAAATATTAATAAAATAACGTAAATTTATATAAAACTATATATAAAAATACACATAAGTAATTAAATTTGTGTGAAAATAGATATACAAAATACATGTGCATTTTGTATATTTATTTTCATACAAATTGAAATTATTTTTGTTTATTTTTTTATATATTTTCATACAAATTTTCGTTATTTTATGTGTATTTTGTATATTTATTTTTTCTACAAATATACGTACTTTTATCTGAATTTTGTTTATTGAATTTGAAACGAATTTACCTTATTTTGTATATCTATTTTCATAAAAATTAAAATACTTCTGTGTTTTTTTGTATATAGTTTTATATAAATTTACGTTATTTTATGTGTATTTTGTATATTTATATTTATACAAATACACATTCTTTTATTGGTATTTTGTATATTTATTTTGATACGAGTTTACATTATTTTATGTGTATTTTGTATACATTTTTTATACGTATTTACTTCATTTTATGTGTATTTTGTATATATTTTTTTTATAGAAATCTACGTTATTTTATGTGTATTCGTATATATATTTTGAAACAAATTTACATTGTTTTATATGTATTTTGCATATCTATTTCAATACAAATTTACCTTATTGTATGTGTTTTTTATATATTTATTTTAATTCAAATATATTTTTTTTATGTGTATTTTGGTATATATATTTTTATAAATAAAAAAAAGGCGTTATTTTATGGGTATTTTGCCTCTTTATTTTCATACAAATTTACATTATTTTATTAATATTCTGTGTATTTATTATGATACGATTTTACATTATTTTATTTGTGTTTTGTATATATTTTTTATACAAATTTACGTTATTTTAAGTGTATTTGTTTATGTCTTTTCATTCAAATTTACATTATTTTATGTGTATTTTGTATATGTATTTCAATACAAATTTACCTAATTTTATGTGTATTTGGTATATTGATTTTCATACAAATTTAAAAAAAATTTTTGTATTTTTTTATATAGTTTTATACAAATTTAGGTTATTTTATGTTTATTTTGTATATCTATTTTCATACAAATACACATTCTTTTATTGATATTTTGTTTATATTAATAAAATAATGTAAATTTGTATGAAAATAAAGATGCAAAACTCCCATCAAATAGCGCATTTCTTATAAAAATATATATACCAAAATCCACATAAAATATTTAAATTTGTATTGAAATAAATACACAAAATGCACATACAATAAGGTAAACTTCTATTGAAAGAGATACGCAAAAATCCATATTAAACAATGTAAATTTGTTTCAAAATATATATACGAATACACATAAAATTAAGTAAATACGTATAAAAAAATGTAAACAAAATACACATAAAATAATGTAAACTCGAAACAAAATAAATAAACAAAATACCAATAAAAGAATGTCTATTTGTATAAATATAAATGTACAAAATACACATACAAAATAAACATAAAATAAGGTAAATTTGTAATGAAATATATGTACAAAATACTCATAAAATAATGTAGATTTATATGAAAATATATATACAAATACACACAAAATACCATGAATTTGTATAAAATTATATATTCAAAATAAATATTAAATAATGTAAATGCGTATAAAAATATATATACAAAGTACATATAAAATAATGTAAATTCGTATCAATATAAATCAACAAAATACCAATAAAATAATATATATTTGAATGAAAATAGATTTACAAAATACACATAACATAACTAAAATTTGTATTGAAATATATACAAAAATACATAAAAATAATTTGAGTTTGTATGAAAATAGATATTCAAAATACACATACAACTAGGTAAATTTCTTTTGAAATATATATACAAAATACCCATAAAATATTGTAAATTTGTGTCAAAATATATAAACAAATACACATAAAATAACTTAAAATAACGTAAATATGTATCAAATATATATACAAAAAACACATTAAATAATGTAAATATGTATAAAAAAATATATACAAAACACAAATAAAATATTGTAAAATCGTATCAATATAAATACAGAAAATATTAATAAAATAATGTAAATTTGTGTGAAAATTAAGATGCAAAATACCTATAAAATAACGCATTTTTTATAAAAATATATATACGAAAAAACATAAAATATTTGATTTTGTATTAAAATAAATAGATATACAAAATACACATAAAATAAGCTAAATTTGAATTGAAATATAAATACAAAATACATAAAATAAAGTAAATTTGTATCAAAATACTTATACAAATACACATATAATAACGTAAATTTGTATAAAAATATATAAACAAAATACACATTAAATAATGTAAATACGTATAAAAAATGTACAAAATACACAAATAATCATGTAATTCGTATCAAAATAAATAGACAAAGTACCAATAAAATAATATAAATTTCTATGAGAAAACATATACATAATACACATAAATAACGCAAATATCAATAAAATTATATATAATATAATATATTTTTATACATATTTAAAATATTTAATGTATATTTTGTATATATATTTTATCCAAATTTACGTTATTTTATATGTATTTGTTGATATATTTTCATACAAATTTACATTATTTTATGTGAGTTTTGTATATGTATTTCAATACAAATTTGCCTAACTTTATGTGTATTTTGCATATTTATTTTCAAACAAATTTAAATTATTTTTGTGTATTTTTGTATATATTTTTATACAAACTTTAGTTATTTTATTTGTTTTTTGTATATATATTTTCCTACAAATATACATTATTTTTGTTGTATTTTGTGTATTTTATTTTTTAAGAATTTACATTATTTTATGTGTATTTTGTATATATATTTTTCGACGTATTTAAAATATTTTATGTGTATTTTATATATACATTTTCATAAATATTTACGTTATTTTATTGTGTGTATTCGTATATATTTTGAAACAAATTTTATACAAATTCATGTTATTTTATGTGTATTTGCATATATATTTTCACACAAATTTATATTATTCTATGTGTATTCTTACATATATTTTATTACAAATTTACCTTATTTTATGTTTATTTTGTATATTTATTTCATTCAATTTTAAATTATTTAATGTGTTTTTTTGTATTTGTATTTAGGTTATCTTAGGTTATCTTTAGGTTACCTTATTTTATGTTTATTTTGTATATTTATTTCATTAAATTTTCAATTATTTTATGTGTATATTTGTATTTGTATTTAGGTTATTTTATATGTATTTTGTATATATATTTTCATCCAAAATTACATTATTTTATTGGTATTTTCTTAATTTAATTCGATACGAATTTAGATTATTTCGTAGGTATTTTGTATACATATTTTTATACTCATTTACATTATCTAAAGTGTGTTTTGTATATATATTTTTATGCAAATTTATTTTAAGTTCATTTTTGTACATATATTTTTATAGAAATTTGCGTTATTTTATGTATATAGTTTTATATAAATTTACGTTATTTTATGTGCATTTTGTATATTTATATTTATACAAATATACATTCTTTTATTGGTATATTGTTTATTTACATTAATACGAACTTACATTATTTTATGTGTATTTTGTATACATTTTTTTATTCGTATTTACTTAATATTATGTGTATTTTGTGTATGTATTTTTATAGAAATATACGTTATTTTATGTGTATTCGTATATATATTTTGAAACAAATTTACGTTATTTTATATGTATTTTGCATATCTCAATACAAATCTACCTTATTGTATGTGCATTTTGTATATTTATTTTAATACAAATTCAAATATTTTATATATATTTTGGTATCAATAATTTTATAAAAAATGCGTTATTTTATAGGTATTTTGCATCTTAATTTTCATACAAATTTGCATTATTTTATTAATATTCTGTGTATATATTTTGATACGATTTTACATTATTCTATTTGTGTTTTGTATATATATTTTTATACATATTTACATTATTTAATGTGTATTTTGAATATATATTTCATACAAATTTACGTTATTATATGTGTATTTGTTTATATATTTTCTTTCAAATTTTCATAATTTTATGTGTATTTTTTTTTTTTTTTTTTTACAGCAAAGGAGACAGCTCAAGGGCACAAAAAAGTAAACATTAAAAAAAAAAAAAGCCCGCTACTCGCTGCTCCTAAAAAGAATCCAAAGATGTGGCCGAAAGATAAGTCAGTTTCGGGAGGAGAGGTGTCCTGATACCCTCCTCTTGAAAGAGTTCAAGTCGTAGGCAGGAGGAAATACAGATGAAGGAAGATTGTTCCAGAGTTTACCAGCGTGAGGGATGAAAGAGTGAAGATGCTGGTTAACTCTTGCATAAGGGGTTTGGACAGTATAGGGATGAGCATGAGTAGAAAGTCGAGTGCAGCGGGGCCGCGGGAGGGGGGGAGGCATGCAGTTAGCAAGTTCAGAAGAGCAGTCAGCGTGGAAATATCGATAGAAGATAGAAAGAGAGGCAACATTGCGGCGGAATTTAAGAGGTAGAAGACTATCAGTATGAGGAGGAGAGCTGATGAGACGAAGAGCCTTTGCCTCCACTCTGTCCAGAAGAGCTGTGTGAGTGGAGCCGCCCCACACATGAGATGCATACTCCATACGAGGGCGGACAAGGCCCCTGTATATGGACAGCAACTGTGCAGGGGAGAAGAACTGGCGGAGACGGTACAGAACGCCCAGCCTCGAGGAAGCTGATTTAGTAAGAGATGAGATATGAAGTTTCCAGTTGAGATTTTGAGTTAAGGATAGACCGAGGATGTTTAGTGTTGAGGAAGGTGATAGCTGGGTGTTGTCAAAGAATAGGGGATAGTTGTTTGGAAGATTGTGTCGAGTGGATAGGTGGAGAAACTGTGTTTTTGAGGCGTTGAAGGACACCAGGTTCTTCTTGCCCCAATCGGAAATAATAGTAAGGTCTGAGGCTAAGCGTTCTGCAGCCTCCAGCCTTGAGTCGTTAAGTTCATGAAGGGTGGGTCTTCTATTAAAAGAAGTTGAATAATGCAGAGTGGAATCATCGGCGTAGGAATGGATAGGACAGTTCGTTTTGGAAAGAAGATCATCAATGAACAACAGAAAAAGAGTGGGAGATAGGACAGAACCCTGTGGGACACCACTGTTAATAGATTTAGGGGAAGAACAGTGACCGTCTACCACTGCAGAAATAGAACGGTCAGAAAGGAAACTGGAGATAAAGGTACAGAGAGAAGGATAGAAACCGTAGGAGGGTAGTTTAGAAAGCAAAGATTTGTGCCAGACCCTATCAAAAGCTTTTGATATGTCCAGCGCAATAGCAAAAGTTTCACCGAAACGGCTAAGAGAGGATGTATTTCAATAGAAATTAACATAATTTTATGTGTATTTTGTGTATTCCTTTTCATACAATTTTAAATTATTTTTGTGTATTTTTGTATATAGTTTTATACAAATTTAAGTTATTTTATGTACGCATTTACATTATTTAATGTGTGTTTTGTATATATATTTTTGTCCAAAGTTACTTTATTTTACGTTCATTTTTGGACATATATTTTTATAGAAATTAGCGTTATTTTATATGTATTTGTATATGTTTTCTCATACAAATTTACATTATTTTATTGATATTTTGTTTATTTAGTTTGATACGAATTACATGATTATATGTGTATTTTGTAGATATTTTTTATACGTATTTACATTACTTAATCGGTATTTTGTTTATATATTTTTAAACAAATTTACGTTATTATATGTATTTTTATAAATATTTTGATACAAATTTACATTATTTTATGTATTTTGTATATACATTTCAATTCAAGTTTAGCTTATTTTATCCGTATTTTGTATATCTATTTTCATACGAATTTAATTACTTCTGTGTATTTTTCTATATAGTTTTATACAAATTTACGTTATTTTATGTGTATTTTGTATATTTATATTTATACAAATACACAGTCTTTTATTAGTATTTTGTTTATTTATTTTGATACGAATTTACATTATTTTATGTGTATTTTGTATACATTTTCTTATACGTATTTACTTCATTTTATGTGTATTTTGTATATATATTTTTATACAAATCGACGTTATTTTATGTGTATTCGTATATATATTTTGAAACAAATTTACATTGTTTTATATGTATTTTGCATATCTATTTCAATACAGATTTACCTTATTGTATGTGTATTTTGTATATTTATTTTAATACAAATAAATTTTTTCATGTGTATTTTGGTATATATATTTTTATAAAAAAATGCGTTATTTATTTGGTATTTTGCATCTTTATTTTCATATAAATTTACTTTGTTTTATTAATATTCTGTGAATTTATTTTGATACGATTTTACATTATTGTATTTGTGTTTTGTATATATTTTTTTATAGTTATTTACATTATTTAATGTGTATTTTGTATATGTTAAAACAAATTTACGTTATTTTATGCGCATCTGTTAAAATTTTTTGATACAAATTTACATTATTTTATGTATTTTGTATATATATTTCAATACAAATTTAGTTTATGTATATTTTGTATATCTATTTTCATTCGTATCAAAATAAATAAACAAAATAGCAATAAAATAATGTAAATTTGTATGAGAAAACATATACAAATACACATAAAATAACGTAAATTTCTAAAAAAATATATGTACAAAAATGCACATAAAATAAAGTAAATTTGCATAAAATATATATAAAAAACACATTAAATAATGTAAATGCGTACATAAAATAGCCTAAATTTGTATAAAACTATATACAAAAATACACAAAAATATTTAAAATTTGTATGAAAAGAAATATACAAAATACTCATAAAATTAGGTAAATATGTATTGAAATACATATACAAAATACACATAAAATAATGTAAATTTGAATGAAAAAATATAAACAAATACACTTAAAATAACGTAAATTTGTATAAAATATATATGCAAGATACACATTAAATAATGTAAATGTGTATAAAAAAAATATACAAAAAGAAATAGAATAATGTAAAATCCTATCAATATAAATACACAGAATATCAATAAAATAATGTAAATTTGTATGAAAAGAAAGATGCAAAAATCCCATAAAATAGCGCATTTTTTATAAAAATATATATACCAAAATACACAAAAAATATTTAAATTTGTATTGAAATAAATATACAGAATGCATATACAGTAAGGTAAATATGTATTGAAAGAGATATTCAAAAATACATATAAAACAAAGTAAATTTGTTTCAAAATATATATACGAATACACATAAAATAAGGTAGATTTCTATAGAAATATATATACAAAATACCCATGAAATTATGTAAATACGTATAAAAATATATATACAAAATACATATCTAGTTAAATTCGTGTCAAAATAAATAAACAAAATGTCATGAAAAGAATGTGTATTTGTATGAAAATAAATAATAGGTAATAAATTTGTGTGAAATATATATGCAAGATACACATTAAATAATGTAAATATGTATAAAAAAAATATATACAAAAAACAAATAAAATAATGTGAAATCGTATCAAAATAAATACACCGAATATTAATAAAATAATGTAAATTTGTATGAAAATAAAGATGCAAAAATCCCAATAAATAGCGCATATCTTATAAAATATATATACCAAAATACACATAAAATATTTAAATTTGTATTGAAATAAATATACAAAATGCACATACAATAAGGTAAACTTGTATTGAAAGAGATATGCAAAAATACATATAAAACAATGTAAATTTGTTTCAAAATATATATACGAATACACATAAAATAACGTAGATTTCTATATAAATATATATACAAAATACACATAAAATTAAGTAAATACGTATAAAAATAGATATACAAAATACACATAGAATAATGTAAAATTGTTTAAAAAAAATAAACAGAATATAAATAAAATAATGTAAACTTGTATGAAAATAAAAATGCAAAATACCCATAAAATAAAGCATATTTTTATAAAAATACATATACAAAAATACATACAGCATAATTAAATTTGTATTAAAATTAATATACAAAATTCATATACAATAAGGTAGATTTGTATTGAAAAAATATACAAAATACACATAAAACAGTGTAAATTTATTTCAAAATCTATATACGAATACTCATAAGTCAACGTAGATTTCTATAGAAATATATATACAAAATACACATCAAATGATGTAAATACGTATAAAAATATATATATAAAATACACATTAAATAATGTAAATTCGCATCAAAGTAAATAAACAAAATATCAATAAAAGAATGTGTATTTGTATGAAAATAGATATACAATATACCCATAAAATAATGTAAATTTCAATGAATATATATAAACAAATACACTTAAAATAACGTAAATTTGTATTAAATATATATAAAAAATACACATTAAATAATGTAAATATGAATAAAAAAAAATATACAAAACACAAATAGAATAATATAAAATCGTATCAAAATAAATACACAGAATATTAATAAAATAATGTAAATTTGTATGAAAATTAAGATGCAAAATACCCATAAAATAACGCATTTTTTATAAAAATATATATACCAAGACACACATAAAATCTTTGAATTTGTATTAAAATAAATATACAAAATGCACATACAATAAGGTAAATTTGTATTGAAATAGATATGCAAAACACATATAAATCCATGTAAATTTTTTTCAAAATATATATACGAATACACATAAAATAACGTAGTTTTCTATGAAAATAAATATACAAAACACACATAAAATGAAGTAAATACGTATAAAAAAAGGTATACAAAATACACATAAAATAATGTAAACTGGTATGAAAATAAATAAAGAAAATACTAATAAAAGAATGTGTATTGTATAAATATAAATTTACAAAATACAAATAAAATAATGTAAATTTATATAAAACTATATGCAAAAATACACAAAACTAATTAAATCTGTGTGAAAATAGATATACAAAATACATGTGTATTTTGTATATTTATTTTCATACAAATTGAAGTTATTTTTGTTTATTTTTTTATAAATTTTCATACAAACTTTCGTTATCTTATGTGTATTTTGTATATTTATTTTTACTACAAATATACGTTCTTTTATCTGAATTTTGTTTATTGAGTTTGAAACGAATTTACCTTATTTTGTATATCTATTTTCATACAAATTAAATTACTTCTGTGTATTTTTGTATATAGTTTTATATAAATTTACGTTATTTTATGTGTATTTTGTATATTTATATTTATACAAATACACATTCTTTTATTGGTATTTTTATTTATTTTGATACAATTTACATTATTTTATGTATATTTGTATACATTTTTATACATATTTACATTATTTAATGTGTATTTTGAATATATATTTTATGTGTATTCGTATATATATTTTGAAACAAATTTACATTGTTTTATATGTATTTTGCATATCTATTTCAATACAAATTTACCTTATTGTATGTGTTTTTTATATATTTATTTTAATATAAATTTAATTTTTTTATGTGTATTTTGGTATATATATTTTTATAAATAAAAAAAATGCGTTATTTTATGGGTATTTTGCCTCTTTATTTTCATACAAATTTACATTATTTTATTAATATTCTGTGTATTTATTTTGATACGATTTTACATTATTCTATTTGTGTTTTGTATATATTTTTTTATACAAATTTACGTTATTTTAAAATCATCTGTTGTCAACATCGCCAAACATACTTGGTGGGATTCCTACACCGACATGGGTGCAGAAGCGCAGGTTGGAAAGGGTGATTGTTCTTCATCTGATGCTAAATTGGCTTATGTGGCTGGCAAGAAACAAATATTCGTCATCGAAGAGGTCGGGTATCAGGGGCCGTACAATCATAACAATGCTAAAAAAACAGTCAAAGCTACAGTTGATGGTGCAGGGGTAACTGCTGATGCCAATAGGATGGTAGCCTATCGGTTGTGGTCGCGAGTGTCTCAGCGAGTAATTGGTAATAACCACGACAACACCAATCTTAATAATAACAACAATAATAATAATGATGATGATGACGACGACGACGATGATGATGAGGAATTAACGTTACCACAACCACATCATGAGTTTCCTGATATTATAAGTGGCATGTCTCAAGTAGTCATGTGGTGGAATTTAAATTTAGGTTCCGTCATTTTTAAGATGTTTAAAGAAAAGTTTAAACAGTATAATCTCCATGGGAGAAATACCGTATAGTATACATTCTCCTGAACTGTTGGATACATCAAAATGGTTTCAAGACACTGATCCTTTACTTCGCAATTCAAAGATCATAGAAGATCATTTTTCAATGCAAGTAGATGAAGAGCAGTGGCCTAGTTTATCTTCATCGGAAAGAGTAGGACGTTACCTTAACATCATTCGCAAAGATACTTCAAATCAACTAAGACCTTTTGCAGACTGTGTCAAACACTTCAAGCGTTTATTAATCTTATTCGCAGCCAAAGCAGCAGATGATAATGATGTACAATAATGAGGCATTGGATGTCATCACGACTTTAGTCAATGACCGACGCAAGAATGATAGGATACACCAACGCCAATTTTCAAAAGAAGAGGTAATGAAATATTTACAACTTGATACTTTGAAATACAATCAGCTAATCAAATTGAATTCAATTCTCAAGTTGGAGAATCGTTATTATGGTGCGTGTGGTCAAACTAAGAATGAACAAAAGGAAAAAGAAGAAGACTGCTGTTATTGTTGCGACTGCCAAAGCCACGCGACGGCGACCAAAAATTTATCATCCAGTCCAATCCAATACCCGCCACCGCCGCATTATGATGATGATGCATCCAACAGGTACATGCAAAGTCTAGTGGAAGCCCGTTACATTGATTTCCTGAATCGCCAAGCTTGTATCCCTCCGATCGCAAGAGCGGCGGCGGCGTCGGCGTCAACATCTGGAAGCGCAAGCGTGTTCGGTGCTCACTCATACGTACCTCCACACCGAAGATGGAATCACCTGTTGGTCGTATTTAACATCGATGTAATTGCCAAAAAAAAAAATGTAGATTTCCAGAAATTGAAATACTTCCCTTTGTATTACACACGTTGTTCCGAAAGTTAGAATTGAAATCCGAAGTGGTCAGCAATCATGTCAAACCGTCAAAGAGACAAGACAACAGCGATATTTGGTGCGTTGTAAGTTACAATCTATACAGTCATCACCTCTCAGACAACGCGATGCGTTACGCTAGTGAGGTTCTGGGACTGTCGGTTATACAGCATACAGTTGAATGATCTCCCTATCGAAGATAAAGATATAATGCGTCTGTTACAGACTTGGACTGTATCTTCCAAAATTGTATATTCCACTAGACCGAACAACAACAATGAAGAAGAAGAACGTCTGGCTTCGAGAGACAGAGACACAATATGTTCTTTGGGAGTGTGGGCCTTACGCAACGCTGTGCGTGTCCGTCCCAACGTAATGGACGATTCGTTTCTACCCTCCTTTCCAGTTCCGTTGAATCTAATATTGAAACAAGATGAGAGATATAGTAGTGATAGTTTTAAAGACCTAAAATATTACAAATCATTCAAAGATAGTTTTGTCAACACTATCGAAAAATATGCCGAAGAAATGAGCGCTGTTAAAAGTAAATTGAAAGGTTCATTGAAATCAGAACCGCTAGTAGCTTCCGATAGTCAACCCGTTTCCGTGGCCACAAAGGATATAACTGCAACCCTTAACACTGTCAATCCACTAGGTGGTGATCCCACAGATTTAATACTTCTCAGTAAATCTTACCTAAGTGATTTAAATAAACAATCGTATACAAATTTGTCGTATTTTCAGTTGACGTCATACGACAAAATTTAAAGACGTCCGTCAGTTACATCGTCTGAAACTGTGAACGGTTCATGTTAAAATCACGCGCTGAACATCAGAGAAATATAACCAATCATGGATTTTATGAATATGAATACTGTAACTATGTTGGTACTCGCATTGCTAGTAATTGTTGTTGCGGTCATGTTGGTGTCCGGCATGGCAACGAGGCAGACATACATCAAGAAAGCACACATTGATACTTCACCCATCGGGGTTCCCGTGTCCGTCTCCTTCAATGCTAAGGCACCAGTTGTCGTCAAGGATGTATTTGCTTCTCCATTGGGTGAAATCGCCATCCTGTCAACAGATGCTGAAGTCGAAGCTAATAAATCAGATGTTGTATTCCAATTTGTGCCTGTGACACCCGTATATGCTGACACTCTACCTCAAGAATTGTGCATGGTCAAGATTTACAACAGAACCAAACACGATCTTCACTTTTCAGGTGGATACACTGACTTGAACGTCAGCACTGTTGGAATAAATTCAGTTATATCTCCAGACAATAGTTTGGACAATAACTCATCATTGTCTTCCACTGCCGTCGTCGCTGGAGAGTCAAAAGGAACTTACTTTGCTAGAATTAAGAACGAAACTTTGATCAGCAAACATATTATCGTAATGAACCATTTGTACGTCACTCGTCACATTCATTAACTGTAAAAAGAAAATAAAGAAATATGGATTTAATCTTTCATCTATTTTATTGGTGTGCCTTCAGGATGAGAAAGTAAAGTAGTCACATTTTTTTTTTAAGTTATTCTTTTTTAAAATTTTATTGTCAACATACCTAATATAAATTTCTCTGTGTAGATCCGAACCCCACTCTAAAGATACCTAATGTACATTCCCCTATGTAGATCTGGACCTACCTAATGTACATTACCCTATGTAGATCCGGACCCCACCCCATTCTGAAGTTAATGATCAGGTTGATACCATAGATTTATATCATTGGAAGAGTAGTTCACCAATCTCGAAATGTGTTCAGCCATCATGAGTCCACGTGTCTCAGCGGTGCCTTCAATGCACATACTCAAGAAAGCCGATTTTGTGTTAGGATCGAACATCGATTCGAGGACGATCTGTTTTTCAGTTTGAATCTTACACCTGACATACATGTCTGATTTAAGATTGATATTTTATAATCTGCCACCCAACAGAAAATTACCGTCGATATGAAAAAATCTGTTGTTATCGACGCTTATACACGATGTTTTGGAATTCACCATTTTAAAAACACTTAACAGATTATTGGAAGAACGATGGTTGTTAAGCTGCCTGTGGAAGCGTGCACTCATGAACTTGGACAGACAGGCAACGCCGGTGTTGGTACATGACAATCGTAGATGATGGGCTCGCATGAGGAACCATTTCATAGAGACGACCGGGTTAGCCAGGTACGGCACGACATTGGAGACATTCTTGCTCTCTCTTTCTTTTTCGGTGAACACATGCAAGTAGGAATAAGGCGATTTCTTTTTGTCTACTTGTTGTTGTTTTTCCATCTTAGAAGCAAACACAATCGATGTCCAATCGGTCAACAGAATATTATACGGAAGATTATCTCTCAGTACATTCAAACAATACTTGAGAGTGACAAGATAAGATTGGTTTTTACATTCTGTGAATTCGTCGTCATAGATAACGTAACCTCTTCCCAGACCCATGTGGTATCTCAGAGAATATTCATTGACTTTTTTCGAAAAGGCGGTGGTGACGGTCCCGTCGTCGTCACCGTTCCTTCATCAGATGAGGAGGAAGAGGAGGAGGTCCGTTGCACATGTTGCATGTTCATGAGGATATGACGGGCATTGTAATTGTCGTTGACGGGAGAGTAAGCGGAGGTGAGAGTGCCGTATACGGAATGGAGAATGGTAGTACAGTGGTTGTGATCATTGAGAGATGCTTCTCTAGCGTTCTTCATAGTGTTCTCGCTACCTTTATTGTTGGATACAACGTGAATAGAATCACCACTAGTTTTCATGACTAAATCATTATCATATAATCTTATTGATCTTTCACAACCTTCATCGGAAACCACACTGTCGAAAACACCATACTTTAATGCATGTATCAGTTCATCATAACACGTGTTGATTGAATCCAATTCTAACACTTCTTCTCGGCCGGTATAGTCTGTGTCCACAGTCACACACCCATCATCCGTTTGGTAGTCGCTGAGGTCCATGCTTGTACCGGGTGTGAAGCTAAACGTTGCTCCGTTGGTGAACTTACTTGTCGTGAAAGACCCAGTCTCATCATATTCACTGGTCAGAAACTCTCGACTCAGAATTGCCTTGTCGATCAGCTCAGGGTTGACAACGCTCAACACGTTAAGATTTTCTAAGCCGCCGCCGCCGCCACCACCTTGTTGATGGTGGTGTTTGGCAATGTCAATATGCATGTTCCGGAGATGAATGAGAGGTACCGTATTGCGGAGACACTCTGAAATCATTTTCTCAGAAACAAATTTAGTCTTCGAAGCTTCAGATTCTGTTAACACTCCAATTAAGAATTGGATGCATCATAACTGAAAAACACACATTCGCCTTAAGGGATCAAAGTGAATGTGTGTTTTAGTCTTCCAAAGCTTCAGATTCTGTTCACACTCCAATTAAGAATTGGATGCATCATAACGGAAAAACACACATTCGCCTTAAGGGATCGAAGTGAATGTGTGTTTTAGTCTTCAGAGCTTCAGATTCTGTTAACACTCCAATTAAGAATTGGATGCATCATAACTGAAAACACACATTCGCCTTAAGGGATCGAAGTGAATGTGTGTTTTAGTCTTCAGGCTTCAGATTCTGTTAACACTCCAATTGGAAGATTTGATTTGACAAATTTAATACACCCATGGGAAGCCGAACGCAGAGAAAGACAATAAGAAAAGTCAAAGACACATTCATCTCGATAGAGTTTATTCTCAGTTACGTTATTACATCTGGATCTGTATCAAATTATCATCAACTACATCAACTACAAAGTCATTATATAGTTTGTATTATGTAACAGTGTAATGTAGTCTAACCTTGATTGAGTTGAATGTATGTCTTTGTCTTGCGAAGCTTCCGATTCTGAAATCAGTTATCGTCAAATATCTCGAGGTCTCCGTCCGATTCTGATCTAGCGAAGTTTGCTACCGCGTTTCGCTACTTGTCAATTCACCGTTGCCAGCAACGAGTAAAGTCAGCCGAGACCCTGTGAGCCACTGCAGCTCGCTAGCTGCTCACCCCCCACCGTGTTGAACCCCACCGCCCAACACCCGAGCCGAGAAACTCTCGGCTAACTGGCCGGGAGTGACCCGATGAGGTGTTCCCCCCCCTAAAATGTCCACTTACGGCTCAAACCGGGCGACCGGACCGCCCGATTCTGCACCTGTTAGGGATGAAATGCGTGACGCGAGCGCGCCGATATCGTGAGTTACCACTGAAAGTCAGAATGCGACGCTTCCTCCGCCCGATTTGGAGCGTAGGGATAACTGAACTATTTTAACGGATGGGTTTCGGTCACGACGGTCGACGATTTGGACCATTCGGGAGGCAGAATCTGTCTTGCTCGTCACCCTATATGTTCACAGGTGTGCTCAAGGCACTTCGCTACACGCTAGATGCGCTACTAAGGTGACTTAGGACCGTCACTGGTAACGCTGGGGAGGTCGTCGTCAAAAACCCCGCATAGCCCTTACACTCCCGCTTACCCTCCAACCCCCGCATCTCTTAATTTTAAGAATCGGGCATTTTCAAACACATGTTCACCTCACACAAGGTTAGACGACATTCAGTACGAACTAGATTCAGAATCGGAAGCTTCGAAAGACAAAGACACACATTCACCTCACACAAGGTTAGACGTCATTCAGTACGAACTAGATTCAGAATCGAAAGCTTCGGAAGACAAAGGCACGCATTCACCTCACACAAGGTTAGACGACATTCAGTACGAACTAGATTCAGAATCGGAAGCTTCGAAAGACAAAGACACGCATTCACCTCACACAAGGTTAGACGACATTCAGTACGAACTAGATTCAGAATCGGAAGCTTCGAAAGACAAAGACACGCATTCACCTCACACAAGGTTTGACGACATTCAGTACGAACTAGATTCAGAATTGGAAGCTTCGGAAGACAAAGACACGCATTCACCTCACACAAGGTTAGACGACATTCAGTACGAACTAGATTCAGAATTGGAAGCTTCGGAAGACAAAGACACACATTCACCTCACATAAGGTTAGACGACATTAAGTACGAACTAGATTCAGAATTGGAAGCTTCGGAAGACAAAGACACACATTCAACTCACACAAGGTTAGACGACATTCAGTACGAACGAACTAAATTCAGAATCGGAAGCTTTAGAAGATAAAGACACACATTCACCTCACACAAGGTTAGATGACATTCAGTACGAACTAGGTTCAGAATCGGAAGCTTCAGAAGACAAAGACACACATTCACCTCACACAAGGTTAGACGACATTCAGTACGAACTAGATTCAGAATCGGAAGCTTCGGAAGACAAAGACACACATTCACCTATTAGCATCATCATCGTCGTCATTCTCCTCCTCCTCCTCCTCCTCTTCGGAAGTTGAAGAGTCATCATGCCGGCGTCGCCGCCGCTGGTGTTCTTCGTCTCCGAATCCTCCTACCTATTTTTTCTTGGTGTAATTCCACCATCGATTTTTTAACGAGTCAGCTGCCTGCGGGGGCAGATTAGCCACCCCACCAGTGGGAGAGAGACAATGCATCATGAATTAATAAGCGCTCTGGAACATACCGTTGTGAAAACGACATTTTTCAAGTGATAAGATAGAATGGAGATAGCGAGTCAACATTAGCAGGTTGTCGTGACTTATTGGTAACTTAGAGACATCAACGGAATTGGGAAGATAGACGATATCATCTGCTTGTTCGTCTCGGATGGGCATGTTCATCGTTTTGTGTTCAACGATAGATTTTAAAGCTTTGATTAATTCTCGACGCTGAGATTCAATGGTTTGATTTTTGTTATGTCCTTCTCCTTTCTTATTGCTCTTCTTCTCAAAGGCTATGGCATTTTCAAGGATGTTAATATTGACGTCTATGAGTAAGTTTCGAATACTAGGTAATCGACCATCACCTCTGTACTTGTCGTGGACGAACCGCATCACTCTACTCAACACGTGAATGGCATCGGCACTGGTGTATTTCCCTCCGCCTCTATCGTCCAACAAGTCTAAGATTCTCGGACAGAAAAGAGTGGTGATGTGTTCCTTCAACTGATCTAACTCATGGAGGTAACACCCTGTGATTGATAGGAGACAACACCAATTCGCGCGTTATTTGTTTAACACACCTGTAATTTAGCATGTGTAGATAAGAGGGAGGAGACGTCACCAATTCGCGTGTTGCTTCCTGTGTCTTTAACTTCCTGTAATTTAGCATGTGTCGATGTAACACCCTTGTAATTTAGCATGTGTCAATAAGAGGGAGGAGAAGGAGACTACTACGTCACCAATTCGCGCGTTACTTCCTGTGTGTCTTTAACACCTATAACACCCTTGTAATTTAGCATGTGTCAATAAGAGGGAGAAGAAGGAGACTACGTCACCAATTCGCGCGTTACTTCCTGTGTGTCTTTAACACCCCTGTAATTTAGCATGTGTCAATAAGAGGGAGGAGAAGGAGACTACGTCACCAATTCGCGCGTTGTTTCCTGTATGTCTTATACCACCCTTGTGATTTAGCATGTGTTAATAAGAGATACTGATTGATAGGAGGAGACTAACGTCACCAATTCGCGTTGTGATTTAGCATGTGTTAATAAGAGATACTGATTGATAGGAGGAGACTAACGTCACCAATTCGCGCGTTGCTTCCTGTATATCTTTACCACCCACAAAATCGCGTGTTGCTTCCTGTGTCTTTAACACCCTTGTAATTTAGCATGTCTCAATAAGAGGGAGGAAGGAGAATACGTCACCAATTCGCGCGTTACTTCCTGTGTGTCTTTAACACCCCTGTTATTTAGCATGTGTCAAGAAGTGGGAGGAGGAGACTACGTCACCAATTCGCGCGTTGCTTAATGTGTGTCTTTAAAAATCGCGCGTTGCTTCCTCACCAATTCGCGTGTTGCTTCCTGTGTCTTTAACACCCTTGTAATTTAGCAAGTCTCAATAAGAGGGAGGAGAAGGAGACTACGTCACCAATTCGCGCGTTGTTTCCTGTGTGTCTTTACCACCCTTGTTTTTTATCATGATTTAATTAAGGTATCGAAGACGACAACGTCACCAATTCGCGCGTTGGTGCGTTGCTTCCTGTTACCACCCTTGTAATTTAGCACGTGTCAATAAGAGGGAGGAGAAGGAGACTACGTCACCAATTCGCGCGTCACTTCCTGTGTGTCTTTAACACCCCTGTAATTTAGCATGTGTCAATAAGAGGGAGGAGAAGGAGACTCGTCACCAATTCGCGCAACGTCAGTGAAGAGAGATGGACGGCACAAGCGAGTAGAATTGGTGCCCGTTAAGACTGAAAATATACATTCACATCATGAAAACAAACACTACATTCACACTAAGCAATTTTTTTCTCTTATAGTTGAGAATGTACGAGAGCGGGACGCTGAATGCTGGGTTCAGAGCGGAAGGGTGAATGTGTGTTTTAGACTCGCCACTAGCCCGATTCTGAGGCGAGCGGGACGCTGAATACTGGGTTGAGAGCGGAAGGGTGAATGTGTGTTTTAGACTCGCCAGTAGCCCGATTCTGAGGCGAGCGGGACGTTGAATGCTCAGTTAAGAGCGGAATGGATAATATGTGTTTTAGACTCGCCAGTAGCCCGATTCTGAGGCGAGCGGGACGCTGAATGCTCAGTTAAGAGCGGAAGGGTGAATGTGTGTTTTAGACTCTCCACTAGCCCGATTCTGAGGCGAGCGGGACGCTGAATGCTGGGTTGAGAGCGGAAGGGTGAATGTGTGTTTTAGACTCTCCAGTAGCCCGATTCTGAGGCGAGCGGGACGCTGAATGCTGGGTTGAGAGCGAAAGAGTGAATGTGTGTTTTAGACTGGCCAGTAGCCCGATTCTGAGGCGAGCGGGACGCTGAATGCTGGGTTGAGAGCGAAAAAGTGAATGTGTGTTTTAGACTGGCCAGTAGCCCGATTCTGAGGCGAGCGGGACGCTCGCCTCAATATTGTGACTATGTCACAATATTGTTACGTCACTACTATATGTGTAATTAACACCCACATGTTTCTTGCAGGTGATTATCACCCTCGTGTTATTATTAGACTACGTCACAGTGTTATTATGTCACTACTATATGTGCAATTAACACCTTCGTGTTTTTTGCAGGTGATTATCACTCTCGTGTTATTACTAGACTATGTCACAGTATTGTTACATCACTACTATTTTTGCAGATAATTTAAAGACTACGTCACAGTATACTTCATTACTATATGTGCAATTAACACCCTCGTGATTTTGCAGGTGATTATCACCCTCATGATATTACTAGACTACGTCACAGTATTGTTACATCACTACTATTTTTGCAGAATCTAGAGACTACGTCACAATATTGTTACGTCACTATTATATGTGCAATTAACACCCTCGTGATTTTGCGGAAAACAATGTATTTACAATCAGCAGCAGCAACGTCAAAAACAAGCACAGGCAAGTCGTCAGTATCCTCATTATGACGCTTGGTATTCGCCTTCTTATTACCAGGAACGGCAACCAATTTGCGGGTGATGAGGACACTCGTCTTAACACGCCATAGCTGATTTTCAGTCGTCTCCTCTTCAACGAAGGGAACAAGCTCATTACCGATTGGAATCGACTCCTCCTCCTTCACTGGAACCGACTCCTCCTCTGGAACTGGAACCGACTCCTCCTCTGGAACTGGAACCATCTCCTCCTCTGGAACTGGAACCGACTCCTCCTCTGGAACATCCTCCTCCTCCTCCTCCTCTTCACCAGGTGCGTAGACTGGAATGTCCACCTCATTATCCTCCTCCTCCTCCTCCTCCTCCTCGTTGTTGTTGTCGTCTTCTTCGTCATCCTGTTCCTCCTCTTCCTCTTCGTTATCGTCATCCTCTTCCTCTTCGTTATCGTCATCGTCATCCTCCTCCTCCTCCTCCTCCTCGTTGACTACGTCATCGTCTTCAACCGGACTGTACAAGGGGTACCCATCCTCATCGACATTTTCACTGATAACGACTGGATCATACCTGTTATCGATGAACTTGAAGACACCAGGTGAAACCTCTTCTTTGAATGCAGCTGCTTTGTTATTGATGACGTGTGAATCCATGATGTTCATGTCATCGTCCAACAGAGCGAATTCCCTGATGACGAAGGGATGGTGTCGTCTGAAGATCAATGTGGTCCTGCCATGTTGCAATTCGCGGTGGGTGAAGGGCTTTGAGCACACCACACAATCATACTTGTGATAGTAGCACATGAGCTTACGTGCCATAGTGTAAGCCCACAAACACAGTAAGTCAGACGTGCACATTGGAATCATGAACGAGTTAAGCAAAGACTCATACGATAAAAGACATCTTTACATAGCGTCCAAACTTTTAGCGATTAAAGAAATGAACCAAAAGAGTGTTCATTCGATCACATACGATTATTTACTGGCCGCGAATGGAATCAAGTCCCATTTGCACGTAGCGGCGAATGTATTGTGCAAATTCCTTAAAAACGATTCCATTGAAATCTTTTTAAACTCGAGTCTCATGCAACGCGGGTTATTCGTGTCGTTCGTGTTGAACAACATTCTCTTTAGATGTATCTCGAAAGACAACAAGACTTCATCTTTAAGTGAAACAGATAAAAAAAAATGTTTAACCTGATCGACTTCTGTGTTGAAATTAAAAAGGCTTTCAATCTAATGGGGTACAACAAGGCTAAACGACTATACGGAACTGAGAAACCTGATGAATTGAGTCAACAGGCGGACTGGGCCATCGCACAAACTGTCATCGGTGCTTACAAACAATTGAGGACCGCCTCTTGAAAAGAAATACTATTCCAAAACAGCATCGTATCCAAAAACGAAGCCAAATTTAATAGAGATTCTCAACGGGGTTAGTGTCATGAACAAGGCTTTCCAAACTACATCGTGTGAGAAAGCTAACTCTTAAATTTGTCAGACGATAAGATAAGAGCGTACGTCTTGAAAGAAGTAATGAGTCACGACAAATTGAAGCGTGTCAATGGTGACACTAGCACTGCCTTGCGGTTCGCAGGTTTAGTTATCGCTTACAAGAAGTTCCTTTGGGATGTGACGCGACCATCGCAGCATTCTTCCCCACCACCATTACCTACCGAAAGAGAGTGTTTGATTTTAACGGACACGATCATGCGCTCCTCGTCGTCATTGGCTAACGATCCAAGTAAACCCTTTGTTGATTTTATAGTCGGTAAAACAATAACAGTGAATACAACGACAAAACCAACAACGATATACTGACTAGTATTCTTAGAGGTGTTAAGTCAATTCACGTATTCGTTCGCAACTTTATCGTCAATGCCGTTCAGAGTATACTGGATATATTTCACTCTCGCTTCTGGGTGTCTCCCGTACGATTACTCTCGTAACATACCTGTGGTATTAGGTGTCGATATTTTACTGCATAAATTTGGCTATGTTTGTTAAACAAATCAAATCGTTGAGTGGATTTGACGTAGTCTAACAATAACACGAGGGTGATAATCACCTGTAAAAAAACACGAGGGTGATAATTGCACATGTAGTAGTGACGTAACAATACTGTGACGTAGTCTAGCAATAACACGAGGGTGATAATCACCTGTAACAATACTGTGACGTAGTCACGAGGGTGATAATCACCTGCAAAAATAGTAGTGACGTAACAATACTGTGACGTAGTCTAACAATAACACGAGGGTGATAATCACCTGTAAAAACACGAGGGTGATAATTGCACATGTAGTAGTGACGTAACAATAATGTGACGTAGTCTATAACAATAACGAGGGTGATAATCACCTGCAAAAATAGTAGTGACGTAACAATACTGTGACGTAGTCACAAGGGTGATAATCACCTGCAAAAACACGAGGGTATAAATTGCACTAACAATCAATACTGTGACGTATTCTCTAACACGAGGGTGATAATCGCACACATGTAGTGACGTAAGCAATACCTCCTATCGATACATACTGTGACATAGTCGTAGTTTGGCATATCACGCACTTGTTAATGACGTAAGCGTGGTTATCCAATTTTGGCATGTAATAAAGGTATGCCAAATCAAGCTAAATTTGGACATTGTTGGGTTCGGCACGATTGATTGAGATGACGTAAATCGTAAGGAGTGTTATGCTCATGCTAAAAATGGCAGGAAGCATTGCGTGATTTTTAGTCTTGTTGTTATTTTTCCGATCAATTGATAATAAGGGATGGTTGTTAACACATGCCAAATTTGGATATTGTTGTTGACAAGGTTAATAATGACACCAATGACGTAAGCAATAGCGCTGATTGCACATAACACTTACCTCGAAGTCCGCATGACCTTTGGTGACGTAAGCTGCCAGGGGCGTTGACCACACTTACTTACAAGTCCCGCATGACCTTTGGTGTTCATCAAAGGAAACTTACTGGCGTCTGAATGAACGTCAATGAAACAAACATGTTTAGCACCAGGCGAGCAGAGGTCGTATTCACTTTGATTCAATCTGTCTATCAGGAACGACATTGACTCTAAAGTATTATCGTTAACATTTATGTCAAACAACAATCTCGAATCAATTTGGAAGTTAATAAAGAAATTCAGACTAGCATAATTTTTTTTAGCTGTGTCGGTGATGTCTGATTCTCCTGAAAGCATCATGTCGACGAGTCTGTTACGAATGACAACTTTACAATGCCACGCGAATGCTTTGTGTAAGTATGTACTGTAACATGGTATAGCACCTAAAAGGGTAGAGAGTTGTTCCATCACCATGATATCGCATAGATGTTGACGCGACGAACATTCTTCGAGTTTGCGACGCGTGTTAAGAACATCGCGCATACGCTGATCGATATCTACTACACCACCATCATCATCTTCTGCAACAACGTACAACCGATCGCTCTGTCGTGTCAACAGTTTTGCCACAGATTCTTGAATGGTTCCGTTTTCCGAAATCGTCACTTCTACAGGTGGGGTTAGAATCAGGTGTTGAGCGTGTCCGTTATGTTGATTCTCTTTTCAAGTAACTTAACAGTTTGATGAGAGAAGCCAATCTTACGTGCTTGTGCTTGAATCTGTCAACATTGGAGAGTAACACAGCGTAATATGTTGACAATTCATCCATAGCTTGTTCAGAATATGCAGTTCTAGGTTCATTAACAAGACTAGGAGGTACGGCCGTAGCCGTAGTATTTGTGTTAGTTGCAACATTTTCTTCGTCTAATTTTCTCTTCTTAGACTGCACCGCCGTCAGACAATCAGTCGTTGATTTGGCTTTCATCGTCTTGTGATCGGATATAGCTATTACATTACCAATGTTATTTCTGATAAAAGATTTCATGGAGTGAATCAAGGAAAAGTTATCCAAGGATTTCCTGTAACTTTGAGTACATTTGTATTTGTGTTAGTGTTACAGATGGTACAGTACTGGGACGCGACGTGTTTCACTTGCGGATTTGTGCTTGTCCGACACGAGATTTAAAGACAGACGAACAAGCTAACTCTAAGAAGAGAAGATTAAAACGCAAAAGATATTCAACTGAGACTCAGGTAAATGTCCAGACTAGATAAATGTTATATTTTATTGAGATGAAACATTATTATTATTATACGAATCTTCAAATTTCTTTCTTGTATTTTCAGATCGCAAAAATACCAAAACTAGTTGACCCAGAGCCTCATATGTCCAACTTAAATGAAGTTTACAACATTAAGGTAAAGATTTAAAAAAATAAGTAGGAGGAGATAGCTTCTATACGAGTTGCATTTACATTTTATCTAATCATAATCTCCCATTCTAGGTAGTTGGACGTCAGTTGTACTTGTTCATGATGAAGATCATGCAGTTTTACTCCAGCACCCACCTGAACATTCCTGACGCTCCATGTCAACAAAACGAAAACACGATGGTACACCAAGAGCAGGATGTGCTCATGAGAAACATGTATTCTAATAATCTGAAGAAGCTCAAAGAAAAGCTGAAGAACTTGAGAGAAGAAAGCAAACAGGGGAGTGAGCAGAAAAGCATCGAAATTATAGAAATAGAAAGCCCAGAAAACTCAGAAAAAGAAAAACAGGAAGCCCAGAAAATACAGAAAAGGAAACACTAAAAAAGGAAACAATCCTATAGAAGAACCACTAAACCTAATCAAAGACAACAACCCTATAGAAGAGCCACTAAACCTAATCAAAGATAACAAACCTGTATCATTACGTACGGTGAAAAGAAACAAACCATATCGTCACATTCCATTTGTACATGTCACAAGGGAACCTCGAGAACCTCTTGTTACTCTCAAGAAATTCTGAGTTAAGTAACACATGTATGTAAATAGGGTTTAGCTAAAGTAGGGTCCAATATTTTAAATATATTTTTCGAAACGTTTTTAAAGTGTTATATAATAAATGTGTTTGAACAAAGTTAAACGGAAAAGAAACTTGCACATAGTTTGTGCAAGAAACTGGGGTCAGGATATGCAAAGAGTTTGTCACAGGCAGGATCTACACACAGTTTAACCGGAGAAGAAACTGGGGTCAGGATTTGCACAGAGTTTGTCAGGTGGGTTCAAGATTTGCACAGTTTAACTAGTCCCTGTTAAATTTGTTTCACACACATGTATATAATTATGATATTTTAGTTAATAAAAAGTATACTGTTGTTCTGCATCTCAATTCTTCTTCAACTATATCTAGACAATACTGACAGCAAGGAATAATGGTGACTTAAGATCTTCATCAAAGTTTGTAGAAATAAGTCAGTATCGTGCACAGAAACACATTCGAGTATAGACGACATTTACGCTATCACGTTCTTAACCTTCTAAGAAGGCTCCGGGTGAATATGTGTTTTAGTCTTGAAGCGACATTCAGATCAATTGTAAATTATGCATTACATGTAGCGTGTCCACACTGAGATCTTTCAAATCAACTGCAAGAACTAAAAGTTAATTCGAACTACAACTACAAGTCACGGACACACTTTGACATTTAATTTACTTAATTGGAGTGTTAACGAATCGGAAGCTTCGAAAGACAAAGACACACATTCACCTCACTTAAGGTTAGACAACATTCAGTACGAACTAAATTCAGAATTGGAAGCTTCGCAAGACAAAGACACACATTCACCTCAATCAAGGTTAGACCACATTTAGTAAGAATTAAATTCAGAATCGGAAGCATCGGAAGATAAAAACACACATTCACCTCACACAAGGTTAGATTAAATTTATTAATAACTAAATTCAGAATTGGAAGCTTTGCAAGACAAAGACACACATTCACCTCAATCAAGGTTAGACCACATTCAGTACTAATTAAATTCAGAATCGGAAGCTTCGAAAGACAAAGACACACATTCACCTCACTTAAGGTTAGACAACATTCAGTACTAATTAAATTCAGAATCGGAAGCTTCGAAAGACAAAGACACACATTCACCTCATACAAGGTTAGACGACATTCAGTACGAACTTTAAAGTCAGAATTGTAAGTCAGTGTGTTACTGGTTATTCACCTCAATCAAGGTTAGACGACATTTAGTACGAACTGAATTCAGAATCGTGACATTTTCAGAATCGAAAGCATCGGAAGATAAAACACGCATTCACCTCACACAAGGTTAAACTACATTTAGTACGAACTAAATTCAGAATTGGAAGCTTCGCAAGACAAAGACACACATTCACCTCACACAAGGTTAGACTACATTCAGTATCACCTCACATAAGGTTAGACGACGACATTCAGTACGAACTAAATTCAGAATCGGAGGCATCGGAATACAAAACACACATTCACCTCACACATTCAGAATTGGAAGCCTCAAAACAAATACACACATTCACCTCACACAAGGTTAGACGACATTCAGTACGAACTAGATTTAGAATTGAAGCTTGCAAAACAAATACACACATTCACCTCACACAAGGTTAAACAAAATCGGAAGTTCCGGAAGATTAGGACACATTCAATTCGATCGAGGTAAGATGATATTGGCACTCTTGTATACACCCCATGTAAATCCGAACCCAACTCTGTTTAGTTCGTGTATCCATTCAATTCGATCGAGGTAAGATGATATTGGCAGTACACCCCCATGTAAATCCGGACCCGACTCTGTTTAGATCGTGTATCCACACACATTCAATTCGATCGAGGTAAGATGATATTGGCACTCTTGTGTACACCCCCATGTAAATCCGGACCCGACTCTGTTTAGATCGTGTATCCACACACATTCAATTCGATCGAGGTAAGATGATATTGGCACTCTTGTGTACACCCCCATGTAAATCCGGACCCGGTTCTGTTTAGTTCGTGTATCCCTCATCCACATGTTGCGAAATTTATGCACAAGTCAGTGAAGATGTCTTGCACGGAGACGTAAAATAATGGAACCCACTTTTTGACAATAAGATATTTATAATTTGTACATGTAAATATAAATGAATGTTGTCTAAACTTTATTGAGGTGTTTTTCTCTTGTGATGCAATTATACTATGTAACAGTATTGTTAAAATCTGAAGCTCCGGAAGACTAAAACACATATTCACCTCGGTTAAGGTTAGACGACATTTGAATGTCATCTAAACTCCATTAAGGTGAATGTGTGTTTTTCCCTTGAAATGCATCCAATTCTTAATTTGAGTGTTAACAGAGTCGGAAGCTCCGGAAGACTAAAACACACATTCACTTCGGATAAAACACACATTCACCTCGGTTAAGGTTAGACGACATTTGAATGTCATCTAAACTCCATTAAGGTGAATGTGTGTTTGTCTTGAGATGCATCCAATTCTTAATATGAATTTTCACCTGGTGACATGTTGATTTATCCACTTAAATTAATTATCACCAAAAATTTATGGAAGTAAGAAACGAACAGAATCGGAAGCTCCGAAGACTAAAACACACATTCACTTCGGTTAAGGTTAGATGACATTTGAATGTCGTCTAAACTCCATTAAGGTGAATGTGTGTTTTTCTCTTGAGATGCATCCAATTCTTAATATGAATTTTTCACCTGGTGACATGTTGATCGTTGACGGTTATGTGACATGTTGATCGTGACGGTTATCGTTCGTTTCTTACTTCCATAATTTTTTTGGTGATAATTAATTTAGGTGGATAATTAATTTACTACAAACCTCCTATTTTAGACCATTGTAAATTGTATTTTATTTAGATATTAGGCACGTGTCTCTATTGAATTTACTATGTGAAAACACATTAGGAAGATGCTGCAAAGATCGGAGACTGTCTTGATAAACAACCCCATGACGATGCAGCCCTCGCCCTAGCTAAGACACTCATATTCACCTACAGTACAACGGCATGGGTGTGAACCCGTCAACCATGGTGGGCACGTGGCGTCGGTTCGGTGTGCCTACCTTAACCACCAGCAGCAGCAGCAGCAGCAGCAACTCTCGCATTAACTGCTGCACCTGTTCTCAGTGTAAAACTAAGAAAACTGTAGATGTGTTGACAGATAGTGCAAGAGATAAACTTTTTAAGTTATCGAATTCCAAAGAGTAATAGACTCTACTACAGTGCGTGTAAAGTTGTGTGTGGTGTGTGTGTATGTGTGTGTGTTGTTGGGCCTCTTCTTTACTTGCAACATTGCAACACATACACTTTAAGGATGATTTGAAAAAAAATATATTTTGTCAATTATTTTTTATTGTTTACCCTTACATATTTCTCTTCCCTATCTATCTCTTCTTCTTATTTCATAACCGTCATGGTTAATACTAAAATTTCATCTACGTATCCCACGTTTTGTGTATCAAAGATTTCTGTGGCGTGACTGTTAGAAACCAATGTTCCAGTCTTGGAAACTTTATAGGTAGAACCTTGTCCGTTCAAGTAAATGAAGTACGCCGTTGAAAAAAGACTTTCAAACAGAATCGGAAGCTCCGGAAGACTAAAACACATATTCACCTCAGTTAAGGTTAGACAACATTTGAATATCGTCTAAGGTTAGATGACATTTGAATGTCGTCTAAACTCCATTAAGGTGAATGTGTGTTTTTCTCTTGAGATGCATCCAATTCTTAACTTGAGTGTTAACAGAATCGGAAGCTACGGATTCAGTACGAACTAAATTCAGAATCGGAAGCTTCAGAAGACAAAGATATACATTCACCTCACACAAGGTTAGATGACATTCAGTACGAACTAGATTCAGAATCGAAAGCTTCGGAAGATAAAGATACACATTCACCTCATACAAGGTTAGACGACATTCAGTACCTCGGTTAAGGTTAGACGACATTTGAATATCGTCTAAGGTTAGATGACATTTGAATGTCGTCTAAACTCTATTAAGGTGAATGTGTGTTTTTCTCTTGAGATGCATCCAATTCTTAACTTGAGTGTTAACAGAATCGGAAGCTCCGGAAGACTAAAACACACATTTACCTCGGTTAACGTTAGATGACATTTGAATGTCGTCTAAACTCTATTAAGGTTGAGCATTGCATGTGTTTAATTTTTGCTCTTTATCTTGTAATATATTCTTTAAATAACTTTGTTCATTTCTTAAACTTTGGATTATTTTGTCCTTTTCTTCAATCTTTAATTTTTCTTTTTTGATTATTTCATCATATTCTGATATTTGTTTCTCATGTTCTGATATTTTTTTCTCATATTCTGATATTTTTTTCTCATATTCTGTTGTTTTGATATTCAAATCCAATATAGACATTTTACTAGTTTCTTTAAGTGACTCTAATTGACTATGTATTTCATCTCTTTCCATTTTGATTTTTTCTTGCTTACTCATACAAATTCGAAAAGATTCTTTTTCTTTTGCAAGTATTTCCTTAATATTTTTAAGAGCAGATTGCAATTCTTCTTTTTCATTTTGTTTTTGATTCAGAAGAACGTGGACGCTTGTCTGATGCGTATACCCGAAACGTTAGATTATTTCAATCCTTTGTTTCTTGACGATGAAGTTTGGTTAATTGAATGTCAAACGACAAACTGCAAGTGTCACACGTTAAAGGAGATGAACTTAACTTCTCAGTCACCCACTGAACTTATCGTTTTATTTTTAATGTGTATGAATCACCGTCGATTTTTGAAAAACGGTCTGTATCGTCGTCAGGTGAACCCAGTGCGCTCGGATGTGATCCGCTTTCCGTTGAAAGACGTCCTAGGCAGGTTCAAGGAATCTGAATTACAGTTAGAGGATCGCGGTATGATCATCATGATATACTGCTTTCTCTTTGTCTCAAGATACACTAACAGGTCTGCCGATCCGATTAATTTGATAATCTACGTGCTTATCATTCGTTTTCTTTACAAGTCGGCCGAGTTAATGTTCTATCCGTTTGAAAACGCTGCTTCACAATCCGATGAGGGTGCATTCTCAGCATATGTGACGGGTTACCTCCCCGTGGTCATAATGTCCGCGCCCTTCACGACCGAGTGTGCCTTCAGAGCTTGGAGAGTCGAACAGAACGATGGTAACAACAGCAGTATCATACCCATCCTATCCTTGATTGATCATACGTACTTCAAAAATTATTCTTGGCAATCTTTAAACGAGATGGAAGCTAGATTGAAATCAAAATTGAACCTGCTTTCCAGTGGAAGTAGATTGTGTAACAAAGGAGGCAAAGGTGGAGGAGTAGGGTTGAGTAATTTGAGGTCAGTACGTAACCACGAGAAATATATACCATATGGCGGTGTACAGATGGACGGTTCAAGAGTGGAGAGATGTCCGACCAAACGAATTGTAACGCGCATGGGTAACATGAAAGTACCGTGCAACGCTTTTGAAATTCTCCGAATTTCCTAAACTCGAAATACTGGGACCGAATGGGATTGGTAGTCAATCGCTGTTGAACGAAGCAACTTTTGGACAAGGAATTAATAGAGTTGACAATGGTAGGTTCTTGGGTTACGTGACATGCTACATTGACAAAATGGTTAACATCTATCCTCCTGCCACCTTGCAGAACGAATTTGATTTGATTGTTAAGATCGTCGAGAGGTTTCTTTTTGAAGCTAATCATAAAGTGTTAGCGAGAGATATGGTTACACAAGTAGGAAAAAATTACATCAACGGTTTGATTTCACAGCATCTCGATTTAGAAACGAGAAAATTTGGTGGGATGGTGTTAAAACCTGCTGTGCCCATTCTCACAGGATCTTCTGAAGAAACTTCAACAGCAGCAGCAACATCATTAGAGAATTTGGATACCGTCTCTGACCTTCCGTTACGAGTAACGGCGGTGGCGTCTCTCCACAACAACACCAAGAACAAGTCATCTAACAACATTCATCCATTTTTTAATTTAAAATTCGATAAATTAGAATTGTCTAAGTCAGTTCGTCGAAATAATTTTTTGAAGAATTACATTCAGGTTGTAAGAGATTTTAAATTGGGTATTCTACCTGCTGACATATCCAGAGAAATAGAAATCGTTTCTTTGAATGACTCGAATGTAGCTTGCGTCGTGACACCATTAGGTCTTCATGTCGCATTGGTGGCTAGTAAACTTATAGTTTACCAGCGTCAGTACCAATTCGAAAACGTGTTCTGTTCGGAGGGAAAACAACATAGCCTTGTTTTTAATCCTAGTACGTCCAAGTGGAGTAGCGGGTGTAGCATCAACTTTAACATCTTTAAAATCCATGACGTTACTTGCATCGCATTTTGTTTTAACTATAAAAACTAAATTCAGAATCGGAAGTATCGGAAAACAAAAACACACATTCACTTCAATCAAAGGTAGACGACATTCAGTACGAACTAAAAATCAGAATCGCAGCTTCGGAAGACAAAGACACACATTCACCTCACATAAGGTTAGACGATATTCAGTACGAACTAAATTCAGAATCGGAAGCTTCGGAAGACAAAGACACATTCAACTCACACAAGGTTAGACGACATTCAGTACGAACTAAATTCAGAATCGGAAGCTTCGGAAGACAAAGACACACATTCAACTCACACAAGGTTAGACGACATTCAGTACGAACTAAATTCAGAATCGGAAACTTCGGAAGACAAAGACACACATTCAACTCACACAAGGTTAGACGACATTCAGTACGAACTAAATTCAGAATCGGAAGCTTCAGAAGATAAAGACACACATTCAACTCACACAAGGTTAGACGACATTCAGTACGAACTAAATTCAGAATCGGAAGCTTCAGAAGATAAAGACACACATTCAACTCACACAAGGTTAGACGACATTCAGTACGAACTAAATTCAGAATCGGAAGCTTCGGAAGACAAAGACACACATTCACCTCACACAAGGTTAGACGACATTCAGTACGAACTAAATTCAGAATCGGAAGCTTCGGAAGACAAAGATACACATTCACCTCACACAAGGTTAGACGACATTCAGTACGAACTAAATTCAGAATCGGAAGCTTCGGAAGACAAAGATACACATTCACCTCACACAAGGTTAGACGACATTCAGTACGAACTAAATTCAGAATCGGAAGCTTCGGAAGACAAAGACACACATTCACCTCACTCAAGGTTAGACGACATTCAGTACGAACTAAATTCAGAATCGGAAGCTTCGGAAGACAAAGACACACATTCAACTCACACAAGGTTAGACGACATTCAGTACGAACTAAATTCAGAATCGGAAGCTTCGGAAGACAAAGACACTAATGTCTAATCGCATTGAATGTCAACTAAACTGTATTGAGGTGAATGTGTAACCTTGTCTTATGGAGTGTCCAATTCTGACTCTACAGTTGTGAGTGTGTCTGTGCATATTATGACGTTACTTATATCGCATTTTGTTTTAACTATAAAAATTAAATTCAGAATCGGAAGTATCGGAAGACAAAGACACACATTCACTTCAATCAAAGGTAGACGACATTCAGTACGAACTAAATTCAGAATCGGAAGCTTCGGAAGACAAAGATACACATTCAACTCACACAAGGTTAGACGACATTCAGTACGAACTAAATTCAGAATCGGAAGCTTCGGAAGACAAAGATACACATTCAACTCACACAAGGTTAGACGACATTCAGTACGAACTAAATTCAGAATCGGAAACTTCGGAAAATAAAGACACACATTCAACTCACACAAGGTTAGACGACATTCAGTACGAACTAAATTCAGAATCGGAAGCTTCAGAAGATAAAGACACACAATACATTGCAGATGGACGCTGTCATGAAGGTGACTCTACCCAACACTCTATTGAATGGCGGGGTAGAGATTATCATAACAGATCCGAGTGCGGCAGCGGCAGCACTTCGCCGTAAACGCAAAGCCGCCGCCGCTGTTGCTCTCGCCACACCCTCTTCTAAATTTAACAATGAGACGAACACAATCATTGAATACGTCATGCCGAGAGCGTTAGCCATGAATTTAAAAATAACTGATAATCCTCACGGATTCATCGATTTACTCAACAACAATGATCTCCTTGCATTTCTTAATTTTCGTAAAAACATGACTCTTCCAATCAATAACAACAAACCTATCATTGACGATTTTAAAGTTCATGCCACGTTAAATAATAACTTATTCCAAACCAATGAAAATCTTCAAAAAATATGAAATTAATATCAATTTCATTAAACAAGGTTATTTACATGTGCATGAAATCGACAATTCAGAAGTAGTGTTTTCAGAATCAATAATGTCTGTGAAAAATCTTGAAGAGGCATGGAACATGAAACTAAAAACAGAGACATATTAACAAAACAATGACTGAATTGCGCTATTTAAATTGGTCTCACGTGTTGGGTGTGTTCAGCATTTTAATGTTAATCGTTCTACTGGTTGCTTTGACCATACGTCATACATTTCGAATGAAATTATACAACAAGCAAAGCGACCAACATTTCAATTCAAAGTTTCTACCGGTGTCATTCTTGGAGCCAAAGACGGAAAGAGTCAGAGATATGTGGTTATCCCCCAATGAATATGTGGTGTTCGCGGGTTTGGTGAAACAATGTCAACGTTTTCGTCACGGCTTGTGTACAGACACTCCAGGCTGGACGCAGTTTGCCTACTTCGCTGCTGCTAACGCTTACAACCGTTTGAGAGATGCATCAGATGTACAACAATCAATCACCGTCCCATATTTGTTGGCGAAGAGTATAGAAGACGTTGTGACTCACTATCTGTTGTTTCTGAAAAACAAATTGAATAAAGCAAGTAAAGAAGATCTCGACGAACTACAATTATTAGGTATACCTGACAGACCTGTCTTCTCTCTAACTCAACCCATATCTCTTCTGGTTGAAGAATAAATCAAACTCTACTGGTTGAAGAATTACTCACCTCTGTATTCATATAAAGTAGATGAAAGATTAAAGGCTTTTTTTTTTATATTTCTAAACTCTATAATCCCATTTTCTCTACCCCTCAGTCAACCTTTCAATTTTTTAGGTGATGTGTAGGACCTACTTATGAGACAAAATTGACAAATTTTAGACCCCACTTGAGCTACTGTGAGCTTACGAAACGATCATGAATGCCGACGATTCGCGTTCAACCGAAAACTTTATTAATTGTAGCGAATTCCTATCTAGTAACGACACAGCTTCTAAAATCAATTTGAAAGAAACTCAAAATGAAAACATAAGGTTTTCGCGTTGGAATGATGAAGCAGATCTCACTGTTGATGAGAGGGTAACATTTCTAATGTCTCTGGAAGCCACTAACAGAGAGACTTTTACTTTTACCAGAGTGTTAATGTCTTGTATTGTGTTCAGGTTGTGCATTGAAAATTGTGAAATTTATGCACTCAATGGGACGAATGGAGACGACGCCAAGAGACTACTCCCGTTCATCACGAGTCTCTACATTGTCAGTCGGTCTTGGAAATCTTCAGCAGTATTACCCACATCCAATTCCTATTTCTCAAGATGTGAGAGGAAGGACGTTTCTTTGATATTGAAGAAGACACTACCTTTTCTACACTTACACAGCTTACATGCTGGGGATGTTGGGTACTAACGATGAATTTTATGAAAACATCATGTCCACCATAACAGAAGGATTTGATTTCAATGGTTTCGACACAAGGAATTGGAACGAGTTTATCGAAAAACACTTCATCTCCTTTCTATTGGGTCGAAGAGCTTTCCTCGCTTCTAGACCTGCTGCTTTCATCAAACGATTATTGACGGAAGATAAGAGCGATTGTATCCAACGTCTATGTAACATTGTCTTCATGAAGTCTATCAACTCGGATTCCATCACTATTGACGATTTGATATCAAGTTGTGTTGACCATCCCAATGATCTACCTCGCGTAGGGTTAACGGATTACGCTCAGAGAAGTGCCTTCGGGCGAAGTGTCGTCAAAGAAGCTTGTGTATACCCCTATGTAGATCCGGACCCCACTCTGTCGATATCTTGTGTATACCCCTATGTAGATCCGGACCCCACTCTGTCGATACCTTGTGTATACCCCTATGTAGATCCGGACCCCACTCTGTCGATACCTTGTGTATACACTTTGTTTACCTCACATGCCATGTAGTTTAGTTCGTGTATCCCTCATCCACATGTTGCGAAATTAAAGCATAAGTCATTGCTTTTGTCTTGCACGGAGACGTAAAATACCGGACCCCACTTTTTGGCAATTAAGACATGTTAGTTATAAATATATATTTTATTGAATCAAAGTTTTAATTCTGCTAACACAGCTTGTAGGTGTGCACCATAACCTTCGATGTCGTCATACAAGAACCTTGCGAACACAGAAGAGAACGGAATAGCAGCCGTGAACATATTTTCATACATAGTTTCTTTGAGTGAGTTATTGGTGAGATACGTGTTGATTTTATAGGCTTTGATAATGTTAAGTAGATTTCTTATCAAATTGTGTCCGATGTCTTTAAGGTTTGATCGGGTCTTTGAACATCGGACAGATGTGAGATCAAGCCATCCCCGTCTATGTACACCCCTGTGGCATTGCTCTCGAGTATAACTTTAGTGCTTACATTCTCAAAAAAAATTTTGGGATTGACAGCCACGTGTTTACTATCAACCATCATTTTAATTATTTCTTTACAAAGATCGGCAATAATTTCAAATTCTTTTCGCTTACCACTACCATTAAACGACTTATTATACATTTCATAATATTTTCAAAATCGTTTTTGAGAAAAGATAGGATATCCGAAATCGGAAGATCCTTCGGTCCTTTACTGGTAAAGTCGATCGCTGCTGCTGCTGCTGCTTCATTGTTGTTTACTAGTTTCCTTTCATGATTAAAAAAGTTTTGAACGTTGTTCACACCACCCTCGTGTTTTTGCAGGTGATTATCACCTCGTGTTATTATTAGACTACGTCACAGTGTTATTACGTCACTACTATATGTGCAATTAACACCCTCGTGTTTTGCAGGTGATTATCACCCTCGTGTTATTATTAGACTACGTCACAGTATTGTTACATCACTACTATTTTTGCTAGAGACTACGTCACAGTGTTCAAGAATCCGTGAGGATCATTAGTAAGAACAGACATGTCAGTTTTTTCTAAAATATTTCTAATTTGTGCCAAGTCTAAATACGGTAAACGAACTTTCTCAATTTCACTCTTCAATGCATCTAAAGTGTTATCGACATCCGTTTTCTGAAGAAAATGTGCAATGTTAAGGAACACATTAATAAGTGAGACGGCTTGACCTACCGAATATATGATGACTCTCTCCAGAGGAGAACTTGCCGCTACTTTGGGTGAAGATGGTGAGCAGCTATTACTTCTCGTCATCGATTGTCGTCGATTCTGAATAACAACAGGACTAGATCGAAAATCCACCAACCTTGGCGAACATCTCGGTAGCAATTGTCGTCCGTTCTGAACAACAACAGGACTAGGTCGAGACGCCAAGAGAAGAGATCCGTAAGCATGCAAGAAAGAATTAGCTGATTCGTTTAACTTAACAACATTACTATTCTCACTTAATTTGAGCACTTTTTTAGTTTTAACATGCTTGAGAAATACTGTTGAAAAAAGAGTAATGATTTGTTCTGGGTCGGTGACATCTTTACGACCAGAAACGCAAATCCAATCATTAACACAATCGTTCATCAACACGGATGAGGACAACTCAGGATAGAGACGCATGATGTGACGAGCGTGACACACTTTCATCAAAGCCGCAATCATTCGTTCTCCGATTTCCACATTGATGTTTTTATTAACAGTAGTGAAGTCAGTTTCGAGATTGAAGACTAACATTCTATTATACATAGCCTTGTCCACAAAAAACTTTAACAAGAAAGAGTTGCTGATTAACCCTGGTGTCGCAGTTATACTGCAAGTGACCGGACGACTGTGTAATCCTCGCACTGGTACAACAGATCCGCTTGAGGCGACCAACTTTAACATGTTAGAGTTGTACTGTCCGGGTAACATGTCTCTGGTCATGGGTGTTTCTGAAAACATAGTGCATGTAATGATGTTAGCATCCGAAGCTGTATTTGAAGATAAATATTTCTCACCGTCGAGATTTTGATCGTACAACTCTAACGCGTGGTATAGAGTCGACAGTTGGTCGTTCAACACTCTCTCTCACGAAGGTGTCGCCGAGTAAGGGGCAATCATCACCGACTTCAATTGTCTCAAGTACGGATTCATCCTTTTTCTTGTCGTTGCGGTTGTCTTGATGCTGCTGATGTGGTTGTTGCTGTTGATGTTGATTCAAGAGATCCACCTCGAGCGGATCAAAATCACTATATACAACGTCGACAAAACTGTCGTAATTTAACGACGCAAGACTCCTATCGTGTTTCTGCAACCTAGAACACAAAGAAACTAAATTTGAATTGGTTAGCGATCCAGTAGAGAGAATCAAGCCATAGAACGCAGCTGTTGTAAGTATATCTTGCGTGCGGTCTGAATCTTCTTCATCATCCAGATGACTATTGTAACTCTGTTGACAGTGAGAACAACCGAGAACCTGAGCTTTGTGATTCACCTGATTGTTATAACAATCTTTTCGTATTTCTGGTTGTGACGATATACATTGTTTTAAAGTTTTATAATAATAATTCAATTCCTTCAACGTAGCAGAAGCAACTGACTTAAAGCTACTGTCGTTGTTGTTGTCCTTTTCCATCCTGAATGAGCGATTCAATAACAGAAAGCACAGAAGAAGCCCTTTTAAATGAGCCGGTTAGCAATGACACCATAGAAGAAAGCTCGAATGTTGAAAATAATTCGATACAAATGGAAATGGAAGAAAGCCTAAATGATCCAGCATCACCACCACCGCTACCTTTGCAACCAATGCCACCGCTACCACCGCCACCATCACCACCACCGCTACCTTTGCAACCAATGCCACCGCCACCACCACTATCACCGCTACCACCACCACCACCACTTTCACCACCAGGAGAGCCTACACCTGCAGCATTAGATCCTACATCAAGGATTGTGGTAGATACAATACCAGGATATCAAACACCAGAAGAGCCTGCACCAATGATTGTGGGAGATGCAGAGGTAGCAATGATTGTGGGAGATGCAGAGGTAGATAGTGCACCAGAAGATCCCCCACTAGAGGAGCCTCCTCCACCACCACCACTATCAACTAGCGCTACAAGAGGCGAAGAAGAACTACGGAAGAAAAATGGAAGTTGAACAACCCAGCGAAGAAAAAATGGAAATTGAACAACCCAAATCATTGGAGGATAGAATAAAATTGTTGCGTCCGAGTTTTAATGCTAACCCTAAATTGATAACAGACAACGTCGATGTGATAGGTGCTTCTATCGAATACAACCGAGCTGGAAATTATTTTATGTACGAAAGTGATGTTCTTACTCAGGAGAACTTAATCAGTGAAAATGATAAACGCATCTCTAGTTTATACTCTACAACCTTAATCTTAAAAAATGCTAAGTTAAATAAAACTCCGTCTATAAACGAAGACAATGGTAACCTGAATAACCTCAGTTGTGTCTTAGGTTCTTACCCAGCGGTGGAGTTACTCACAATCTTGGTAGATGACACTAGCAGAAGGAAAGACATGGGAAAACTCATGAAGTATGGGATTGACTCTGTATCTTGGATTTAAAAAAAATATGATATCGGTTCATAACGTAATGCATTCTTTTGTGGTTTCGTTATTGGAAATGATGAAATCTAAATTAAAAGTATCATCTGTTGGTAAAAAGGTAATCATGTTTTACCAAAGAATAATTTCTATTCTAGCTTCAATGAAAGAATTAGTTCTCGGATGTCCGTACAGGCGAAAGCTACTTAACCGTTAATTCCAATGCGTTGGAGCGATGTGTATATTGTAACAAGGTTGGACAGGGAACGTCACCCATCACCGGTAGATTTAAGAATCATTTGAATAAACGCTACAGAGTGAAATTTCAAAATATAATTATTGAATTATTGAAGAGGAGATTAAATGACAACAATGTCAAGGACCTTTTTATTGCGCGAAGTAAAAATACCAAACGCCAAAAAATGAAATCGAGTCTAGGCGGCGCTCAAACTGAAACAGAGAATGACGAAGAGAGTCCAACAAATGTCTTAACTTTAGCTTACGACAGAGCAAAGAACAATCAAGTATTGAGTCAAGTGATCGAATCCGAAATACGAGACTTGTTAAGTGACAGACATACCGAAATCAACGATCCGGACAAGAAGATATGGAGACAATTAAAAGAACGCAACTTGGTCCAAGAACATGTCATGAGACATTACCAGAATGTAAATCGTTGTCTGTTGGCTTCAAACGAGGGCGCGTTAAATTCAGAAATAAGAACGGGCAAGATTATTTTCTCTCAGACGGCTCAAAAAATCAATTTAGAACATTACACGCCCGTCCTCTTTTTCGATACGTTCATGAGATCGTGCGAGTCCATTGCACCCAGTAACAAACTTTCAGAGTCTTACAGTGTCTTCCTCGAATTAATTCCGAACATCACAATGAGAGTACCTAGACGGATCGAACGTTACTTTCAAGGAGAAATTGAATACATGGCCCGCGTTAACGCATCAGCTATCAGCAACTACACTCGCGGCTTCATCATATCTTATATGATCGGACGGTTGTTTAACTGCGCTTATTTAACCTCTCAACTCTATCAACAGCGGTTTGCAAAATCTGTGATTTGTAAATCTCCTTTTTTTATAACCAAAGAGTTAAACAAAGAAGAAATAACTCTATCTTATTCGAAAATTAAACTCTTCATCAACAAAAACAACACTAACAACGCCGCCGCCGCGTCTGTACCATCCAAGAGCATGCAAATGCATTACCCGTCAACGTATGTGAGCTCCCTGCCTACTCCGTCCAGCGCTAGAGAAGCAATTGTTAAAGCTAACGAGTACTCGCCTTCTAATCTCAAGAACGACAAACTAGCGGTAATTCTTATGAGAACTCCCATCGCAGAACAAGCGGTTGATGGCCCTGTAGCTGTATGGTTAGCTGTGAATGTCTCTACACTAACTTCAGAATATAAACTTTGCATGGGTATATGTACATCGATAGTACAAAGTGGGGTCCAAATCTTCATGGGGGTGCATACAGATTATAAACTTAATTGAGATGAATGTGTGTCTGTGCACTACGGAGCGTCCAATTTCTATCTTTGTCGCGACAAACTACCTAAATTCGAGAATATAACTTTACAGATTCCTACTTTCTCCCTCTCTAATAATTTCTATACCTTCCCCTCAGAAAAACTCAATTTTTAGATTAACGCTTAGGAGACTGTTATGAAACGAAATCGTCAAATATCGGACCCCACTCTAGCTAGTGTTGATCATGAACAGATTGTGACGCTATCGGTGAATGTGTGTTCTTGTATATTTTATCATCCAATTATAATACAACTGAATGTCGTCTAACTCTATCGAGGTGAATGTGTGTTCTTGTCTTTCTGAGCGTCCTATTCTGATAATATAGGTTTGTTTTAGTGC
>NW_026111768.1:172500-177500 GCF_024679095.1 Eriocheir sinensis | reverse complement strand
CACACACACACACACACACACACACACACACACACACACACACACACACACACACACACACACACACACACACACACACACACTCACACAGTTTTTTTTTGTTGTTTTATTAGTTTTTTTTTTTTAGTTTTTTTTTTGCTCCTTTTTTTTGACTGATTTTCAATTTTTTTGGTATACTATTTTTTGGATATATTATTTTTTAGGCGTTGTTATTTTATTACTTTTTTGTTATTTTGTCTTAGTGTAATGTTAATTTTTTTTTTTTTTTTTTGTTTTCGGATTTTTTCTTTGATTTTCTCTTTTTTATGCAACAACAAAACAAAAATGAAAGAAAAGAAGCACAACTCCGCCCCGCGCCGCGCCCCCGCCTGCCCTCCCTGGCCTGCCGCTGCTGCCGCTGCCGGTGCTCGTGTTGCTCCTGTCGCCCGAGCCTAGACGACGACGGTGCCTCCCCCCTCTCCTCCTGCCACGCCTCCCCCCTTCCTTCCAAGCTGTCACTCCTTCCCCTCCATCTTCGTCCTGCTCATTTCATCCGCCACTTTCATTTCTTTTATTGTTCGTCCGTTCATCTGTTCATTCGTTCCAGTGTAGTCCAATCAGTCCAGTCCCAGCAATTTAGTATTGAATTCAGTCCCATTTTGCTCATTTATTCATTCATTCGTTAACTTTCGTTCAGTGTTCTCTCTCTCTCTCTCTCTCTCTCTCTCTCTCTCTCTCTCTCTCTCTCCCTCTCTCTCTCTCTCTTTTACCCTCTCTCTTCTCTCTCTCAAATAACGAAAACGAAAGATAATAGAATGTTTCCGTCCGGCGCCTCAATTCTTCACTCCTCACACACACACACACACACAGTATTTTTTTGTTGTTTTATTAGTTAATTTAATTTTTTTTTTGTTTTGCTCCTTTTTTTTTTTTACTGATTTAAGTACTTTATTATTATTTTTTTTGGTATAATATTTTTAGGCATTGTAATTTTGTACTTTTGTTATTTTGTCTTAGTATGAGTGTTAATTTTGTTTGTTTTTTGTTTTCAGATTTTCTTTGAATTTCTTTTGCAACAACAAAAACGAAAATGAAAAAACTGCTCCGCTTACACCGCACCCCACCTGCCCTCCCCTGGCCTACCGCTGCCTGCTGCAGTGCTCGTGTTGCTCCTGTCCTTGGCCTAGACGACGACAGTGCCTCCCCTCTCCTACCCTCTCCCCTTCTTCCAAGCTGTCACTCCTTCCTCCCTCATCTTCGTCCTCCTTCTTCCCTCTCCTCCTCCCCCTTCCTTCAAGCTGTCCTCCTTTCCTTCCTCCATCTTCGTCCTCAACCTCTTCTCCATCCACTCTTCTCCTCTCCTCCATCACCCGCTCCTCCTTCTGCTCTTTCCTCCTCTCTTCCTCCATCCTTCCTCTCCTGTTCCTTCCTTTTCTTCGTTCATCTTCCCTTTCTTCTTATTTCCTCTCTCTCCTCTCTTCCTCCTCCTTCTCTCCTCGTCCCTCCCTCACCTTCCTCCCCTTTTCCTCCCTTTCCTCGTCAGCCTCCCCCTCTCCTCTGCCTCCTCCGTCCACCCCTCCTCCTCCTGCACTCCCTCCCGCTCCAGGCCCTCAGCCCCTCCAGCCTCCTGGCCTTGAGGAGCGTCCAGCTCCTGCCTTGGCCGCCTCGTTGTTGTTGAGCTCGGCAGGCGGCTGCTTTTCTTTGCACCATGCCGGCTTCCTCCAGGCTGGTAGGGCTGACCTGGGAACTCCCGGTCATGACAGGTTTGGGGACGTCCTTCGGTGAACCACAGTCTTGCGAGCCATGAGAGGCTCCTCGGCACCTCAGTCCACCAACATTGAGCTGCCGCACTCGTTCCCCGTCGCTCAGCAAGCCGCTCCTCTCTATGTCACAGCTCCCGGTAGCGCCGCCGCCACTCTCGCCAGAGTCATGCCTTGTGGCACTCCTCGCAGGAGATGAGGTATAGATGAAGTGCTCAGCACACTTTTGCGTTCCCCTTGTGCCCGTCATGCACATCAGCTTCTCCTTTGGCAGCTTGGTCTCCACCTTAATTGCAACGTCATCTTTCTCTTCTCTTTTCCTTTCTCTTCCTCTCGCTTCCTTCATCTTTCGTGACTGTCTCAGCTAATCCCTCTTCCTCTACCATAACCTCCACTCTCTGCTCCTCCTCCTTCTCCCACCTTCTCTTCTCCCCTTGTTCCTCCTTGGCCCGCCTTGCCGCCACGTCCGTGTAGTGAGAGCCACCGTCATATTGGCAGCCACTGGTCCCGGTGTCGCAGAAGTCTGCACCGCCAGCACATGCTGGAACCTTGCCGTGGCCGCCGCCGCATTGCAGGTTCTTGTCTGGGTGGGCGGCAGGCGAGCGCCAGCCTGCCTCCTTATCGCCTCCTGCGTGGCACCGCGCGCCCGGCAGAAGGTCGTAGGCGGGTGGCTCTGGTAACCCATCGAAGCACCGTGCGTCACGGTGTAGTGCCCGAAGTGGTGTGCTGTGCGTGCATGTGTTGGTGCTGGCCTTCCAGCGTGCTGCAGCTGGCCTCTTAAGCAATGGTCTGCCGATGCTTGGTGGCAATTTCTGTTTCTTGGTTGGGGTGGGCGTGGGTGGGTGGTGGCACGCAGGGGATGTCAATTCAGCACTACCTCGGTTTGAGAAGCTTTGTTTTGGGTAGCTCAGGTTATCATGCACTGCCTCCGCTTATCACTCCTGCGTGGCACC
The DNA here is from genome assembly GCF_024679095.1 of Eriocheir sinensis. NCBI lineage: Eukaryota > Metazoa > Arthropoda > Malacostraca > Decapoda > Varunidae > Eriocheir > Eriocheir sinensis. The sequence continues at coordinate 174,808 of NW_026111768.1, read as the reverse complement.
GCGCGCGCGCGCAGCCCAGAGGTCGTGGTAGTGTCTGGTGAGTCAGCCATCGAAGCGCCGTGCGTCACGGTGTGGTGCCCAGTGGTGTTAACATTGCGTGCATGTGTGTTGGTGCTTCTTGGGCGATGAGATCTGCCCGTGCTTGGTGTCAGGAATTTCTGTTTGGATTGGGGTGGGCGTGGGTGGGTGGTGTGCAGGGGATATCGAATTCAGCACTACACCTCAGTTTGGGGAAACTGTTTTTGGGTATCGGAGTTATTATTACCCCAGTAGAGGTGGTGGTGGCTGCCCGAAGAATCCTGTAACATCAAAAAGCACCGTGCGTCACGGTGAGTGCCCAGAAGTGGTGTGCTGTACATGCATGTGTTGGTGCCTTCAGCGTGCCTTTAACCTGCAAACGATAAAATCGCGTGCCCAGGTACTCGAGTTCTGTTTCTTGGGTGGGGTAAACGTGATGCATTAGTATGCAAGAGATATCTGGTGCTTCCCCTCTGGTTTGGCTTGTTTTGGTAACTCAGGTATTATTACCCCCAAGTCTAAGTAGTAGTAGATGCAAAAATCCCTGTCGAGCGCCGTGTACGTGCGTGTGTGGTGCCGGAAGTGGTGTGCTGTGCATTACGTAATGTTGGTGCAGCCTTCCAGCGTGCTGCGCACAGCCTCTTGGGCGATGAGATCTGCCCGTGCTTGGTGTCAGAGATTTTCTGTTTCTTGGATTGGGGTGGGCGTGGGTGGGTGGTGTACAGGGGGATATCGATTCAACACTACCACCTCGGTTTTGGGGGAAACTGTTTTGGAGTGGCTCAGGTTATTATTACCCCAGGTCTAGAGGTGGTGGTGGCTGCCCGAGAGATCCTGTGTGTGTGTGTGTGTGTGTGTGTGTGTGTGTGTGTGTGTGTTCTGAGGCTCCACAGAGGCTTGGCCTCGTGGGTCAGGCACAGGAATTTTGATTTCTTGAGATGGAGTCACCCTTTTCCTTTCTCTTACCCTACATAGGGTCGGTTACCACATCACCTCGGTTTGAGATATGCCGTTTGAGGTTGAGTTGACATTGCATGGGGCAGAAATCTAGGCTGGTTGCACCTTCTGTGGGAAGATCGCTACGGGGCTGATTGGCTGGGTGGAGGGAGTGATGTTTGCTACAGGGAGCTGATTGGCTGGATGGAAGGTCTTATTTATAAGTAATCTTCGCCTCAGTTCGCCTGTTTGAAAAGCCTGTCGTTGACGTTGCCGGGGTATTCACGGACTGTTTTGTGACCCTAGTGGTGGCTGTACACGCCTTCAACATCATGAATGGTAAAGTCACCCGTGACAACTTGCCAAGCTTCTCCGCGGCCTTGGGAAATAGTCGTAATGGCGGCCCGATACGTTTGATTAAAACAACGGCCCTGTGGGGTAAGTGAGCATTTTCTCCCTTCAATAATTGTTAATCCACCATCTTAAGTATTTACTTTTGCGAAACATATGAGTAATAACACTGGTATTTGTCCCGAGGTTACGGCCGTGACGTCACCGGCGGAAGAGATAATGGAAAGGGAAGGAGAAAAAAATGGAGCTGGAAGTGAAAGGAGAGAAGTGGAGGGAAGAAACTGAAAGGGACAGTGATAAAGGAAAGTAAATGCGAGGAGGAAGAAAGAAGGAAGGAAAAAGGGAGCTGTTAGTGGAGGAAGAGAAAGATAGAAAATATTGGGAAAGTTGCGGAAAATGTGTGATTGGAGGGAGAGAAAAAAGTGTAGGGACGAGAGAGAGAAAGTGGACGACAAAGCTAAATGCTGGATAATAAGAGAGGCGGGACAAAGGGACTGAGAAGGAGAAGAAGGACAATAATGGAGGGATAAAACTGAGAGTGGAGGGAAAGGAAAGGGAGGAAGAAACTAGGAAAAGGAGACACTGAGGGAAAAGGAAGTAAGGAGAAAAAAGAAGAAAGAAAGGAGAAGGGAAGTGTGAAGTGAGCATAGAAGAAAGGAAGGAAGGAAGGAAGAATAAGAGTTTAAGGGCGAGGGAAGTAAGGAGAGAGACAATAAGAGTAGGGAGGTGAAGAGGAAGGAAGTATGACTGAAAGGAAAGTAGCAAGAAGTGATGGAGAAGAAGGAGGAGGCGGAGGGAGGAGGAGGAGGAACGGAGGAAGAGGAGGAGATAACACATCAAACGGGAAGGAAATGAAGACAAGCGAGGTGTGAGGACAGGAAAAGGAAGAAGGGAGGAAAAAAAATATCTCTAAGCAATCTCTCTCTCTCTCTCTCTCTCTCTCTCTCTCTCTCTCTCTCTCTCTCTCTCTCTCTCTCTCTCTCTCTCTCTCTCTCTCTCTCTC
>NW_026111768.1:137500-167500 GCF_024679095.1 Eriocheir sinensis | reverse complement strand
CTAGTCTTTACTAACTTGGCAGGCAATGTATCATAATAACAACCAAGGGTTAGCTACCAGTAACCGTAACAGAATAAAAATTCGATATTCTTCTTCTGTGGTAATAATATGCTGTCATGAAAGTATTGACAATCTGGTAACTCTGTCTGTCCTAAACCTGGTCCTGCACCATCCACAAACATGTATTGAACAGAGTATGTATCTGGATCCTTGACTGTGCTCAGACTTAAAATAGCTGTAAACACTAAAGTAACCCATGAGACTTTCAAATCACTCAGCAGATATATATATATATATATGTATATATATATATATATATATATATATATATATATATATATATATATATATATATATATATATATATATATATATATATATATATATATATATATGCTTCAGTGTGCTTCCATAGGTGGGCGGGGAAGGTTGTGTCGCTGTTGTTCCGGTGACTACCTAACTAAGCTTTTGGTGAGTCAGGTCAAAGGTTATTTGAGATCACGGGGTCCTGGGTGATATGAGGTCAGGTTGTGGACACTGCAGAGGTCAGGAGTTGTGTATTGGGGTCAGGGTTGGCAATGATTAAATCAAATTGATTTAATCAAATGATTAAATCATTGATTTTTTTAATAGAAAATCATGATCCTTATTATTATTATTTTTTTCTTTTTTTTGACTAAAAGTATTCCATTAGTTAAATGATGTGCTCCAAAGATGGTAAAGTAAAACAACCTATTCATGTGCAATGATTCATATATTCTCTTCAAAGTATATACTAAAAAAAAAAAGAATCCTACATTATTATATCCTCTTGCGGAAATGTTGCCAACTTGCCATATGTTTTTTTACTAGGTAAAAAATCAGCATCCTTTAGTCTTTACTAACTTGGCAGGCAATGTATCATAATAACAACCAAGGTTAGCTACCAAACCGTAACAGAATAAAAGTAGATATTCTTCTGTATGGTAATAATATGCTGTCATGAAAATGACAACTTCAGGCAACTCTGTCTGTCCTAAACCTGGTCCTGCACCATCCACAAACATGTATTGAACAAGTATGTATCTGGATATATATATATATATATATAAATATATATATATATATATATATATATATATATATATATATATATATATATATATATATATATATATATATATATATATATATATATATATATATATATATATATATATATATATATATATATATATATATATATATATATATATATATATATATATATATATATATATATATATATATATATATATATATATATATATATATATATATATATTAGAAAAAATCAATAAAATCAAATAATTGATTTTTTTTTTTTATTAAAAAACTCACCAACACTGAATAGGGTAATTTTCGGGTGTTTTGGGAGGTTTAAATGAGCCGCTGTGTGTGTGTGTGTGTGTGTGTGTCTCTCTCTCTCTCTCTCTTATTTTTAAGAAAGGAGACAAAAAAGTACCAGGTAATTACAGGCCCATTAGTCTAACTTCGGTTGTAGGTAAGCTACTTGAGGGCATAATTAGAGACAAAATTGTGAGTTACCTTGAAAGCCACTCATTAATTGGGGACTCACAACATGGCTTCCGAAACAAAAGATCCTGCCTATCAAATCTATTAACCTTTTATAACGACCTCTTCACTGTTTATGACGTAACCAAATCACTGGACGTAGTCTATCTTGATTTCCAGAAAGCGTTTGATAAAGTCCCGCATCATAAATTACTTTACAAATTAAAACAAATAGGTATTGACGGTCAGGTAAACCAATGGATCGCGAATTGGTTGAGCAACAGACAACAAAGAGTAGTGATTGACGGATTTAACTCAGAGTGGGCGCCTGTCACTAGTGGCGTCCCTCAGGGCTCGGTTCTTGGCCCAGTGCTCTTCATTATTTACATCAACGACGTGGATGTTGGACTCAATAACCGCATTAGTAAATTTGCAGACGACACAAAGATTGGTAACTCGGTTCTCACTGACGAAGACAGGCAAAGCCTCCAAGAGGATTTGCACAAAATTTCAGCTTGGTCGGATAGATGGGAGATGCCCTTTAACGTAGACAAGTGCCAGGTCCTTCAAGTTGGAACGAGGAATAAAAAGTTTGATTACGAAATGCGCGGCGTTAAACTCAAAAGCGTTCAATGCGTCAAGGACTTGGGGATCAAAATCGCGTCAAACCTCAAATTCTCACAGCAATGCATCGATGCAGCAAATAAAGCGAACAGAATGTTGGGCTTCATTAAAAGAAACTTTTTATTTAAGAATAAAGATGTAATACTCCTGCTCTACAACAGTTTAGTCAGACCCCACTTGGAATATGCGGTACAGTTTTGGTCTCCCCACCATGCAAAGGATATTGCTAAATTAGAAGGTGTTCAGCGTCGGGCAACGAAAATTATCCCTTCCTTGCGCAACAAATCCTACGAAGAAAGGCTTTCTACCCTTAACATGTTCTCTCTTGAGAAACGTCGCCTCCGAGGAAAACTGATCGAATGTTTTAAAATACTTAATGGTTTCACGAATGTAGACAGATCAACATTGTTTATGATCGATGACACTTTGCGCACGAGGAACAATGGCGTAAAACTCAGATGTAGACAAGTAAATTCAGACTGCACCAAATTTTTCTTCACCAACGTTGTAGTGCGAGAATGGAATAAGCTCCCATCATCAGTGGTCCAGTGTAACACGATTGACTCCTTCAAAAATAAGCTCGACCGTCACTTCCTTCAACTTAATATCAACTAGAGTAGAAATGCAACGTTTTGGAGTCTTCTGATTAATGTAAAATCACTTAGGTTTAAGGACAGACCACCAAGTCTGGACCATGGGGTCTGTGTGGTCTGATTTTCTATGTAAATCTATGTAAATTTATTTAAACATCAAGATAGAATGGTATACATACGATAAAAGGGGCGAGGAAGTTGTCTCCATGCTAAAGACGACCTCTGTCTTGAGGTCGCCTATCCTAAAGCATTGTCTCGCCTAATGTCACTTGTGTTGTGTTGTGCTCAGGCGGATGTGACTAGGGCGGGTAAAAGCGACACCAGGCATGAGCCGCCATCTTCACCTGCTGGCTGTTCATTGCCCTGACGCCCACCTCACCTGTGAAGGCGTTCCACAGGTGGGCCGTGGCACTCGTGAAGGCCCTCTGGCACCTCTCTCTCTCTCTCTCTCTCTCTCTCTCTCTCTCTCTCTCTCTCTCTCTCTCTCTCTCTCTCTCTCTCTCTCTCTCTCTCTCTCCTTTATTTTTGTCACTCCTCTTCTTATGTTTGTTTGTTCATTTCGTTATTTGCTTGTTTGTTTTTCTTTCTTTCTTATTTCTTTCCTTCCTTTTTTTCTTTCTTTTTCTTTTTTTCTTTCTTATTTTCTTTCTACTTCTACTACTACTACTACCACCACTACTACTACTACTGCTACTACTACTACTACTTTTTTTTTTTTTTTTTTTTTACGTTGATTGCCTATTGCGCCGGTAGGCATCTTCCCGGTGGGGCCTAATGGTCGGCCCAAGGCTTCTTCCAGGTGGGGCCTGATGGTCGGCCCAGCCCGTTCTGGCGCAGGCGAGTGTTTATAGTGGCGCCATCTTGCATTGGCTCATGCTGCCCCCCGGAATTCGTTCTTGATTCGCTTGGACGGCTTCCTCTAGAGTCCGGGTTGATGGGTGGTCTTCAGGACAGCATGTGGGTAGTTTTAAGCCACTCGGCGGTGACTGAAAAATCCGAGTGGTAGCGTGGGGATTCGAACCCGCGTCGTCCATCACGCGGTGAATGTGGGCCCAGTACGCTACCACTTACGCCACCGCCTACCCTACTACTACTACTACTACTACTACTACTACTACTACTACTACTACTACTACTACTACTACTACTACTACTACTACTACTACTACTACTACTACTACTACTACCACCACTACTACTACTACTACTACTACTGCTACTACTACTACTACTACCACTTCTACTACCATTACTACTAATATAGTATAAACAAAGTGTTTCATTCCGCCTATACTCTCGCGAACGTCAGTGTGGCACCTGGGCATTGTTAGTTCGTGATTGCATGAAGATCAACTTTATATTCAGATTGATATGTTTGAATGTTTGTGTTTACAAAAACCCTCAAGCCCTGCCTCTTACATGCACCGCACACATGCCGATTTGCATGATTAATACACCACAGAAGCTCACGAAAGAACAGCTTGTATATCAAGCAGTATAGTCTGATCATACTCGAACGATTTTCAGCCTTTCAGACACCCATATTTCATCTCATTCAGGTACATAAAGTGACATCTGGCTCTGCTAGTGTCATTATATGAAGACTTTTGATGTGTTGCGTGTAAATAACTTGGATGACATTCGAAATAGCCTAGCATCCTACTCAACAGTTAGCCTGTTATTTACAATTTCGTGTTATCTCGAACATCAATCGTTTTTTAAAACAAATAAATTATTAAAATACCCATTATTTGCACTTGCAAAGCCAGATATCTTGTAATATACCTGAAATGAGAGTTATTATATTAATTTGAAAAATCATAGATCGTTTGAGCCTGATGTGACTGTTGTTTGATACAAGCTTGTCTTTTCGTGTGCTTGTATGTTAGATTATTATACGATGCAAACGGCTGAGGATTATTTTTACTAAAAAATCCAATATACTATTGAAAAATCAGCTTTAATGTATCACAGCAGTTGATTTTCACGAATTTACGAGGTAGGAATGCGCAGGTGCCACATCTATCAAAATTCACGCTTTTTTGGTGAACAGATGAAATGAAAGACTATACCACTACTACTACTACCTCCACTACTATCAGCACTACTACTACTACTACTACTACTACTACTACTACTACTACCTCCACAACTATCAGCACTACTACTACTACTACTACTACTACTACTACTACTACTACTACTACTACTACTACTACTACTACTACTACTACTTACTACTACTACTGCTTACTACTACTACTACTACTACTACTTACTACTTACTACTACTACCACTACTACTACTTTTACTACTAATACTAATACTACTAGGTACTACTTTCTTTTTATACAACTACTACTACTACTACTGCTACTACTACTTTTTTTTTCTACTACATAAATGATACCTCCACCCATGTCTATTTTCCCGACACATAATCATGGAGGGCTCCATAGCTTGGAGGTCATTAGCCCCAACTCTGTTCGCTAATGACTGTGGCATCCAACCATATCACTAATACTACCTAGCACTAAATCACCTATCACCTATTACGTCCAGATCCCCCTTTCCTTCCCTACTCAAGTCACTCCCGACCCACCCTAATGTCACTCTCCACCACTGTGGCTTCATAGTCCATATTGGAGATGTTGGTGGCTTTTGGGCAAGAGTGGCTGGTGCCCCTGAGACATAGGATGGCCGACCTGAGCAGGGAGAACGAGAGGCGACACCTCATCCAGGCGACAACGTGGCTCCTTGGCTGATGCTTCTTTTCTGAGATTAGTTCCGCGAGGCGTGCGTAGAAGCATTGGGCCCTGGGACCCATCCCGCCGGATGTGGTGAAGACGAGGGGGGTGAAGCTGCCCTGATCCACATGTTGGATTCTTTCACCGTATGCCCTTGTCTTCTCCTGCTTGTTCCTGTGGTGAGCGGCTTGCAGGGGCAGCTCACGGTGACAGGCAGCCATCGGGTCGAATATGCGGATGTCCATGAACGCCCGCTGTCCGCGCACCCAGAATCCGCGGGCACTTACATCAACCCGTGCCTCCTGTGAGGTATTGGCCGTCCTGTACCGAAGGTGTTCGCCGTCCAGGGGAAGCAGTACCGGCTCGGTAGTGACGTCTTGGCATACCTCCCTGAGCATGCTGGCTGTCAGATCCCTCACTTCATCGTGTCGAATACAGACGAAGCCTCCTTTTTTACATGTCATGGTGTGGGTGACATCATTTGGTGATCCACATGCACAGAGATCAGGCAGTCCCTCGATCGGCCAGCCATATCTCAGAACAACGGCGTCGACAATTTCTTGTTTGTTGAGGCTGAAGCCCTTTGCTCTGATTGGTAATGACGTTAGCCAGTTAGAGGCGCCTGCCTCCTGTGCTGTGTGTATTTTTCTTCCCATTTCTGTGGACAGGTGGTGTGTAAGACGGTCCAGCTCGTCTTTTTGGGCCTGTTGCCTTTCTTCTGAGATTTTTCTTTTAATATCTCTTATTTCTGTTTGGTCTATCTCGCCCTCTGCCTCCTGAGCGATGATCCTGTTGATGAGTGACCTGGTAAGGCTGATGGAGTTTTGGTTCTCCTTATCAGCCAGCTTCTCAGGGTTGGTGATCCCCATCCCACCCAGTCTTGGGGGAAGTGCTAGCATATCCCTCTCCTCCTCCCCCAAAGAATGAGATTTCGCCAGCGCCGGCAGGAATACATTCTTGACTACTACTACTACTACTACTACTACTACTACTACAACTATTATTACTATTGCATAATTTTGCTATAATTTCTTGAAAGTTACAGAAGAAAAATATAAAGAGACACAACCGGCATGAAATGTTTGTCCATACAATGTAAAGGCAGTCAGATATACATTTTTTTTTCGTCAAAATGTTGTTTTTCATTGGCAGTAACCAGAAAATATACTCGTCAGCATGTTTTTTCCTTAGTTTGTTTGTCATCAGTGTGTGTGTGTGTGTGTGTGTGTGTGTGTGTGTGTGTGTGTGTGTGTGTGTGTGTTTAATTTAGTTTTCTGTTTTGTAATTACTTTTATTATTATTATTATTATTATTATTATTATTATTATTATTATTATTATTATTATTACTGCTACTACTACTACTACTATTATCATTATTATTTTTATTTTTATTCCCATTATTACCATCATTATTACCATCTTTACCATTGCTGCCATGACCACCTTATCCTATACGTTCCTTTAGTTTTCTAACTGTATCCTTCAATGGTACTGTTTATTAATGATCGTTTTCCCGTCCAGCAGAGTGTCGTGGCACAAGGACAGTCAAACACACAGGCACAAGAGTAGAGCAGGCCAGAAGTACCATGCAAGGACGCGACAGAAAGGTCAGTCATACTTTTATTTTATTCTTTGGTGATCTTGGAGTTACTACCACCACCACAAATCCCGCCACTACTGCTAATGCTAATGCTACTACTACTACTACTACTACTACTACTACTACTACTACTACTACTACTTATGCAAGAGATAACCAGCATCTTCACTCTTTCATCCCTCACGCTGGTAAACTCTGGAACAATCTTCCTTCATCTGTATTTCCTCCAGCCTACGACTTGAACTCTTTCAAAAGAGGGTATCAGGACACCTCTCCTCCCGAAATTGACCTTTCTTTCGGACACCTCTTTTGATTCTTTTTTGGGAGCAGCGAGCAGCGGGCTTTTTTTTATTATTATTATTTTTTTTGTGCCCTTGAGCTGTCTCCTTTGTTGTAAAAAAAAAAAAAAAATAGTACTACTATTAATACTGCTACTATTACTACTACTCTTACCGCTACTTCTACTACTACTACTACTACTACTACTACTACTACTACTACTACTACTATTAGTACTACAACTATTACTACTACTTTTACCGCTACTACTACTACTACTACTACTATTACTATTGCTATTACTACTACTACAACTACTACTACTACTACTACTACTACTACTACTGCTACTATTATTATTATTGCTACTACTATTACTACTACTACTGCTACTTTTTTTACAGAAAAGGAGACAGTTCAAGGGCGTGAAGAAACAATACAATAATGAAAAAAAAAAGCCCGCTACTTACTGCTCCCGAACAGAGTACATAGGAGTGGCCAAAAAAACGATCAATTTCGGGAGGAGAGGTGTCCTGATACCCTCTTCTTGAAAGAGTTCAAATCGTAGGCGGGAGGAAGTACAGATGAAGGAAGATTGTTCCAGAGTTTACCAGCGTGAAGGATGAAAGAGAGAAGATGCTGGTTAAGTCTTGCATAAGGGGTTTGGACAGTATAGGGATGAGCTTGATTAGAAAGTCGTGTGAGGCGAGGCCGCGGGAGGGGGGGAGGCATGCAGTTAGCAAGTTCAGAAGAGCAGTTAGCGTGAAAATAACAATAGAAGATAGAAAGAGAGGCAACATCACGACGGAATTTAAGAGGAAGAAGACTATCAGTAAGAGGAGGAGAGCTGATGAGACGAAGAGCCTTTGACTTCACTCTGTCCAATACGTAGAGCTGTGTGAGTGGAGCCCCCCACACGTGAGATGCATACTCCATACGAGGGCGGACAAGGCCCCTGTATATACTACTACTACTACTACTACTACTACTACTACTATTATGACTGAAAACCGGTTAGTCTTTTCTGTGACCTTGGCAAATAGCCGTGATGGGAGCCCGATGATACGTTTAAGAATAAATGAACTTTTATCTCGCTCTGCCAATCAAGGTGTGTGTGTGTGTGTGTGTGTGTGTGTGTGTGTGTGTGTGTGTAAGTAAGTAAGTAAGTAAGTAAATATTTATTGCCTTTAAAATATAAGAATATTGTTATATATAAACATAACATAAAACATGGCAATGGCACAGCCTGTCAAGCCGAAGCTTCCCGACAGACATGGAATTATATTATTTTATTTAATGTTTACATTGGCACAAAATTGGTACCTAATATATTATTAACTAACGTATAGAACAATAAGAATAATTATAATAATATGTTGCTGAGAATAACAATAACAATATCAATTATAATAATAATAATAATAATAATAATAATAATAATAATAATAATAATAATAAACATTATACTTGTGAAACTAAGTTCATACCACACACTACATTTGATTACTATTTTGACAATTATATAAATAAGTTTTCACAGATCTTTTAAAATGGATAAATTTATATGATTGAGAAGAGTCTTAATATGTAGAGGCAATGAATTCCACATTTGGGGACCTGAGTATAATATACTGTGCTTAAAGAGAGAAGTTCTGAACTGTGGACATATGAGATTGATATCATTACCTCGAATGTTGTATGATGTGTGTACCAGTCTGAAAGGCTGACCTCCACAATACTGTGTAAGGCACTTGTAAATGCTTAACAATAAAAAATATTTATGAATATTTGGAAAACTAAGAAAATTTTGTGTATTAATTATATTTCGTGTTGACTCAAACCTACTCATATAGAATATACACCTAAAACTTTTATTTTGAGCTACTGATATTCTCTTAATGAAGGACTGCCAAGTACAGGCCCAGACTGATACACAATAGGTGAGATGGGGATAACAAAGTGTGTAATAAATACTAGTGAGGGATTCAGGTGTGAGATTATTGCGGACTCTGTATAAAATACCGCACATCCTTGCTAATTTATTTGTGACAAATGAAATATGTTGATTCCAATTCATAGGTATTCTCATCTATGTAAACACCCAAAAATTTTGTGAAATTTACTCTGTCTAATGTGTTTCCCTCTATGGTTATAGGAGGAATGTTATATTGTAATGAACGATTTTGAAAAAAATATGTAATTAGTTTTTGCAATATTCAGACTCAATTCATTAATTGTAGTCCAATAATTATTTTTTTCTAGTTCTGTAACTAAATTTATATGAAGATCGTTAATGTTTACATTATCTAATAAAAGATTTGTATCGTCAGCATAAATCGCATATTTGAATTTAAAACTTACATTAACAATGTCGTTTATATAGATGAGAAAGAGTATCGGTCCTAATATTGACCCATGCGGTACACCCTTGTTGATTGCCCTAAAAGAAGAATACGTGGCGTTGCAATATACAGCTTGTGACCTATTGGTTAAATAACTTTCAAATAGTTTTAAGGGACTACCTCTAACGCCATAGTGACTTAGCTTACTCAATAAAATTTTGTGATTCAGTGTATCGAATGCCTTAGATAAATCTAAAAATATTCCAATTAAATAATGTTTCTTTTCTAAATACTGATATACATTAGATATGAACTGTAAAATAGCTGTTTCTGTGGAACGACCTGCCCTAAACCCATGCTGGTAGTCTGTGAGTAGATTATTGTTTAAAAAAAAAATTACAAGACGGGAAGTAATAACTTTTTCAAAAACCTTGCTAAATACTGGAAGTATTGAAATAGGTCTATAGTTTTTAATATCGGATCTAATGCCTGATTTAAGTAGTGGTACAACTTTGGCTTTTTTAAGTGCATCCGGAAATATTCCAGTTTTTAACATCAGATTCACTATGTGTGTTAATGGAATGGATATATTATTAGCTGTGCGTTTCAAAACAATTGGGGAAATATCATCAAATCCGGAGGAAGAAGTTTTAAATGCCGTAATATATTTTTCAATTTCTAAGTTTGTGGCAGGAAATAAATACATAGAAAAATTGGGAGAGTTGTGTAAATAATACTCATATTCATTACCTACAGTTTCTGCGGCTTGCTGACTTGCTTTCAAAAATGTTCATTAAATTTATCTGGAATGTTATAACAAATTGATCGTAGCTCAATTTCACTGTTTTTACCATCTGTAGATCTACCTAATAAGTTATTTATTGACTTCCAGTGAGACTTAGGGTTGCCTGGGCTAGCTAATAGTTGGTCTTGGTGATACTTCGTCTTTGCTTCTTTTAAAAGTGATGTTAGTCTATTTCTGAAAGCCCTATATTGCTCTCAAAAAGTTAAAGGCCATTTATATGCTAGTTTTTCAAGTCTATGTTTTTCTCTAATGCTCTTCTTTAATGCTGGAGTAATGTGTGGACTGCGATTATTTTTGTTACTAACTTTAATTGTTTTCTTAGGGAAGCAATTATCATAATTTGTTTTGAAATTGTTGTAAAATAGATTATGGGAGTTGTTAGGACATGTACAGTTTATGACATCAGACCAATCTGTGTGAAAGTGCAGCACTAAATGTGTCTAAAGCTTCCTGGGTGAACGTTCTTTTCGTTATGAATGTGGGAGGAGATGGAATATTATTACATTTAAATAAAGATATCACTGGAAAATGATCAGTAATATCAGTTTTGATTACATAATTTCCTACGTTGTTCTCAACACATGTGGACCAAATGTGATCTATAAGGGTGGCGGATGTGGCCGTAACTCGTGTTGGCAGGGTTGTCAGTGGAAACAGGGAATAACTATACATTAAATTCATAAGGTCCTGAATGTTATCGTCATTATTATGTAATAAATTCATATTTAAATCTCCAAACATACATATTTCACTAGGATTTTTATCTTTGCAGTAGTTAAAATTTCATTGAGAACATTAAGAAAATTATTCACATTACCTTGAGGAGGTCTATATATACATATAAATAAAAATATTTTACCATTAAATTTTACTTCCACTGCCACACTCTCAATAAATGTTTCCATTCGACTGAATTCAATTACTTTATGACCTGTGTACCTGTTCGAGACGTAAACAGCCACACCCCCACCATACCTGTTCCTGTTATTTGTGAACATTTCATATGCTGTCAGAGAATACAATGTAGAAATGCCTGCGTCGAGCCTGGTTTCAGTGAAACCAAGCACGTCATAAATTACATTGTCAGACAGTACAGTGTCTTTGAAATATTGGAAATTGGTGGATATGGATCTTACATTCAGTGTTAATAAATTAAAATCACTATTGTTACAAAGAGAAGATAAATTATCAGGAAAAATATATTCAGATTTAGGAAAGTTAATGTTTCTAGATCTTATATAAAACTGATTGACATCGATATCATTGTTATAATTGTTATCTTGCACACTTAAGGGATCAAAGCTTTCATAAATTTCTTGCCTGAATATTTCATCGAAATTAAAAACATCCATCAAATCTTCATCAGAAACATTATTAAAAGGAAACATGTAGTTATCTAGCGTAGTAGTAGTAGCAGTAATGGTAGTAGGAGCAGCAGTGGTAGAAGTAACAACAGTAGCTGAAGTAGTAGTAGTAGTAGTTGTAATAGTAATAGTAGTAGTAGTAGTAGTAGTGGTAGTAGTAGTAGTAGTAGTAGTAGTAGTAGCAGTAGTAGTAGTAATAGCAGCAGTAGTAACAGTAGTAGTAATAGCAGCAGTAGTAGTAGTAGTAGTAGTAGTAGTAGTAGTAGTAGTAGTAGTAGTAGTAGTAGTAGTAGTAGTAGTAGTAGTAGTAGTAGTAGTAGCAGTAGTAGCAATAGTAGTAGCAGTAGTAGCAATAGTAGTAGCAGTAGTAGCAATAGTAGTAGCAGTAGTAGCAATAGTAGTAGCAGTAGTGGTAGTAGCAGTAGTAGTAGTAGCAGTAGTGGTAGTAGCAATAGTAGTAGTAGCAGTAGCATTAGTAGCAATAGCAGTAGTAGTAGCAGTAGTAGCAATAGTAGTAGCAGTAGTAGCAATAGTAGTAGCAGTAGTAGCAATAGTAGTAGCAGTAGTAGCAATAGTAGTAGCAGTAGTAGCAATAGTAGTAGCAGTAGTGGTAGTAGCAGTAGTAGTAGTAGTAGTAGTAGTAGTAGTAGTAATAGTGATAGCAGTAATGGTAGTAGTAGTAGCAAATAGCACCAACAGTAGTAGTAGTAGTAGTAGTAGTAGTAGTAGTAGTAGTAGTAGCAATAAGTAATATTAAGAGGTAGTAGTAATTGTATTGGTAGTAGTAAATTAATGGTAGAAAAAATATAAGTGAAGTAGAGGTAATGGTAATCCTGAAGTGTTAAGTAAAGGCCACATGAGTGACAATTGGTTGTACAATAACAATAAACAGTGTGTCTGTGTGTGTGTGTGTGTGTGTGTGTGTGTGTGTGTGTGTGTGTGTGTGTAACTCATCACCACGGACTTATCACGTGTTGGATTCGTAATTGCCAGCAGGTACCCTCCCGACATGAGCATGTGCTCTTTATTGTCGATCTCTGGGTACTGTGTGTGTGTGTGTGTGTGTGTGTGTGTGTGTGTGTGTGTGTGTGTGTGTGTGTGTGTGTGTGTGTGTGTGTGTGTGTGTGTGTGTGTGTGTGTGTGTGTGTGTGTGTGTGTGTGTGTGTGTGTGTGTGTGTGTGTGTGTGTGTGTGTGTGTGTGTGTGTGTGTGTGTGTGTGTGTGTGTGTGTGTGTTTGAAAGGTCACTTAATAATTTCGGTGTTTTTCTCTCTCTCTCTCTCTCTCTCTCACACACACACACACACACACACACACACACACACACACACACACACACACACTTTGTCTATCTACCTAGCTATTTATATCTCTGCTCTTACACTTTCTGCCTCCCTCCCTCTCTCCCTCCCTCCATCAGCCCGTCAGCCGTGCCCCGCAGCAGACCAAGAGGTGAATTAAACACACACACACACACACACACACACACACACACACACACACACACACACACACACACACACACACACACATTCACACACACTCTCTTGCTCTCTTAACTGATTCTTGGTCATCCTCTCTTAGCCGTTTCGGTGAAACTTTCTCAGTTGCACTAGACATATCGAAAGCCTTCGATAGAGTCTGGCACAAGTATTTGCTTTCTAAACTGCCCTCTTTCGGATTCTCCTTCTCTCTGTTCCTTTATCTCCAGTTTCCTTTCCGGCCGTTCTATCTCTGTTGTGGTAGACGGTCACTGTTCTTCTCATAAACCTATCAACAGTGGTATTCCACAGGGCTCTGTCCTATCACCCACTCTCTTCTTGTTATTCATCAGTGATCTTCTTTCCATAACAACCTGTCCTATCCACTCATACGCTGATGACTCCACTCTGCATTATTCAACTTCTTTCAACAGAAGACCCTCTCAACAGGAATTACATAACTCCAGGCTGGAGGCTGCAGAGCGCTTAACCTCAGACTTTACTATCATTTCTGATTGGGGTAAAAGGAGCCCCGTGTCCTTCAATGTCTCAAAAACTCAATTTCTTCACCTATCAACTCGACACAATCTTTCAAACACCTATCTCCTATTCTTCGACAACACTCAGCTGTCACCATCTTCAACACTAAACATCCTCGGTCTATCCTTAACTCAAAATCTCAACTGGAAACTTCACATCTCCTCTCTCGGTAAATCAGCTTCCTCGAGGTTGGGCGTTCTGTATCGTCTCCGCCAGTTCTTCTCCTCCGCGCATTTGCTATCCTTATACAGGGGCCTTGTCCGCCCTCGTATGCACTGTAAAAATGAATTGTTTTAGTATAAACGGATAAAATGCGTTTTTTTGTTACACTTTAAAAACACATTTTTTGGTGTTTTACGTTTTGTTGGAAACATGTGATATTTCAGTGTTAACATATGTGTTAAGATAAACAAACGTTAACTGGAAAACAATTTTGTGTTTTATTTTCATGTAGGCGTTTAGCAATATTTTACGTTTTTTACTAAACACTAGTGTTAAAGATGTGTTTAAAAAAACAAGGTGTTTACTGGAAAACTTCATTCCGTTTTATTGTTAATAATGCGTTTAACAAAACATTACATTTTTAATTAAACACTAGTGTTATAGAGGTGTTTAAAAAAACAAGGTGTTTACTGGAAAACTTCATTCCGTTTTATTGTTAATAATGTGTTTAACAAAACATGACATTTTTAATGAAACAATAGTGTGCTCATGATGTGTTTTTATAAAACTGATCCAGCCGTTTTAGTGCCTGTTACACTTTAAAACGGATCTAGCTGTTTATAACTGAAAATTCGTTTTTCTTCAAACACTTTTTATATATATATATATATATATATATATATATATATATATATATATATATATATATATATATATATATATATATATATATATATATATATATATATATATATATATATATATATATATATATATATATATATATATATATATATATATATATATATATATATATATATATATATATATATATATATATATATATATATATATATATATATATATATATATATATATATATATATATATATATATATATATAATAATAACCCCTTGGTGTACCCTTTCTAGCTACACCTCTTTGGTGTAAGCGGCTTTGGTATATAGATAGATAAATAGATAGATCCTCCATAGTGAAAAATACCAAACATAAAATCCTTAGATAACATAAGAAACATTTTAGTGACATCATCTTCTTTCATATGGAAAAATAAAAACATAAAATTCTCTGATAACATGAGAAACATTTTAGTAGCATCATCCTCTTTCATAGTGGAAAGTACAAAACAAAATCCTTACATAACATTTTAGTAACATCATCTTCTTCCATAGTGAAAAATACAAAACAGAAAATTTTTAGATAACATGAGAAACATTTTAATAACATCATCTTCTTTTATATAGAGAAAAATGCATGTACACCTTATAACATTCAAATTAAAAAAAATTGACTTTCAAATTTTAAAAAATTGACTTTCAAATCAAAAAAGCTGACTTTCAAATTAAAGAGTTGATTTTCAAATTAAAAAAGCTGACTTTCAAATTAAAGAGTTGATTTTCAAATTAAAAAACTGACTTTCAAATTTAAAAAATTGACATTCAGATTAAAAAAACTGACTTTCAAATTAAAAAAACTGACTTTCAAATTAAAAAAACTGACTTTCAAATTAAAAAAGTTGACTTTCAAATTTAAAAAGTTGAACTTCATATTAAAAAAGTTGACTTTCAAATTAAAAAAACCTGAACTTCAAATTAAAAAATCTGAACTTTAAATTAAAAAAGTTGACTTTCAAATTGGAAAAAAAAAATCGTCTATTTCCACCATCCCTGATTTCCAACACCACCCATTTTCACCACCACCCATTTCCACTACCACCACCCATTTCCACTACCACTACTCATTTCCATTCCCCCATTTTCACTAATCCAACTCCACCATCACCCATTTCCTCTACTACCCATTTCTACTCAACCATTACCACAACCATCACTATCACCACAACTATTGGTTGTGGTGTGGTGTGGTTGTGGTGATGGTTGTCGTGATGGTGGTTGTGAGGATAGTGGTGGTTGTGGTGGTGATAGTGGTGGTTGTGGGGGTAGTGGTGATAGTGGTGGTTGTGGTAATGGTTGAGTAGAAATGGGTGATGGTGAAAATGGGTAGTGGAGGAAATGGGTGAGTGGAAAAGGGTGATGGTGGAGTTGATTTGTGAAAATGAGTGAATGGCAATGGGAGAATGGAAATGAGTAGTGGTAGTGGAAATGGGTGATGGTAGTGGAAATGGGTGATGGTGAAAATGGGTGGTGTTGGAAATCAGTGATGGTGGAAATAGACGAAAATAATTTTTTTTCTAATTTGAAAGTCAGCTTTTTACTTTGAAGTTCAACTTTTTCATTTGAAAGTAAACTTTATAATTTGAAAGTCAACTTTTATAATTTGAAAGTCAGTTTGTTTTTAATTTGAGTCAGTTTTCTTAATTGAAAGTCAACTTTTTAAATTTGAAAGTCAGCTTTTTCAATCTGAAAGTCAGTTTTTTTAAATTGAAGTTCAATTTTTTAATTTAAGGTTAAAAGGTGTAGAACATGAAAATCTAGGGAACCTAAAATCCTTATCCAATGAAACTCTGACATTGTGCAATGAAGTGCTTGTAGTCAGATGACTTTTCAAGATGATACTGGTCATGCATAACACATTGCTGTAGGAACCCCAAGAGCTGAGAGTAAATACGGGGATATGAGAAATCAAAGCAATAATAACAAGCCAATAATGTTATAAAGATTTCTCCAGCACTTTTGAGATTCTTGCAAGCAATCTTACAATTATCTCCCACAATATATCCATCCACATATTTACTTCCATCAAGAAACATCACAATGTGAGGAGGAGATAATTCAGAGGAGGTGCACAAGTCATTCTTGTCAGCATCAGAGATGTTAAAATCCGCAACCGTAAAGCAGGATTTTGATTTAATGCCTTTACCCTTCTTAAAGGCAACAGATTTTTCAATGAATCTGATGATGTCCACGGTATGCTGATCATTCTGAAAAAGTGATCATAACTATTGATTTTCACTTTGCCCACAGAGAGAGAGAGAGAGAGAGAGAGAGAGAGAGAGAGAGAGAGAGAGAGAGAGAGAGAGAGAGAGAGAGAGAGAGTGTGTGTGTGTGTGTGTGTGTGTGTGTGTGTGTGTGTGTCAGGCTTGGGTTCAAGTACATTTTTGTGTACTTGAGTCCAAGTACGATTACTTGATGATGCCACGAGTACAAGTACAATTACTCAGTTTTACAGCTGTATTTCGAGTACAAGTACAAGTACTTTTGTACTGTACTCGAATCCAAAAACAAGTACTGTTTCTACTGATATAACCTTCATATCTTTGTCATCAGAAGACTGTATACCTATGTATCTACTTTATAATATAATTCATTTTAATGAGACACATCAAAGTTAAGTTGTGGTGCAGAATGGTTAATGAAACTCGTAACAATCTTAGTTAATGCAATATTGAACTAGTTTTGTTTGTTGACGAAAGTACTCGAAAAATTCTCGAGTACTTGGACTCTGGAGCTCAAGTACACGTACAAGTACAAGTACCGAGGAATTATTAAGCCCGAGTACGAGTACAAGTACGAGTACATTAAATTGTGTACTTAAGTACGAGTACGAGTACATGTACTTGGACCCAAGCCTGGTGTGTGTGTGCGTGTGTGTGTGTGTGTGTGTGTGTGTGTGTGTGTGTGTGTTTACGCGCCAGCTCCCCAACGGAAAACAAGTCCAAAAGAAGGTCCTTTTTATTGAAACAGGTGTCTTGATACTTCCTCTTGAAAAGTTCAGGTCGTAGGAAGGAGGAAATACAGAAAGAAGGAGAGAGTTCCAGAGTTTACCAGTGGAAACAATGAAGTATTGAAGATATTGGTTAACTCTTGCATAAGGGATTTGGACAGAATAGGAGTGAGAGTGAATAGAAAGTCTTGTGCAGCAAGGCCGCAGGAGAGGGGAAGGCATGCAGTTAGCAAGTTCAGAAGAGCAGTTGGCATGAAAAAAGCAGTAAAGATAAATATATATATATATATATATATATATATATATATATATATATATATATATATATATATATATATATATATATATATATATATATATATATATATATATATATATATATATATATAAACAAATGAGCCTTTCGGCTCATTTAAGATTTGCAATCCCTACCCCTATATATATATATATATATATATATATATATATATATATATATATATATATATATATATATATATATATATATATATATATATATATAGTGTGTGTGTGTGTGTGTGTGTGTGTGTGTGTTAAGAAACTTTAAAAAAAATTCTCGTAAATGTATACTTATATAGAAGACATGCCAGATGGGGCAAGTGTATAGTCACGCACCCAATAAACTGACACATTTACAAGAAAATAAATACTTACATCATTGTTACATGCACTAGAAGGTACTTGATCGCTCAGGGTCTCAACAATTTTCTCCAATCTGTCCTTCCATGTTGATACTTCACATAGCAACATGCGTTCCACTTCACGCAGTACCTAGAAAGAATATCCAAAAGATTGTCTTTTACAAAAAAAGGAAAATCAAACACTATTGTTCGAAATTATGGATTAGAAATAAGTAAATAAAATCATCAACAACAGAATTTGAAGGAATGGTTATCAAATGAAATGAAATTAATAGTTGCATGCAAAAACAACAAGGATTAACATAATTTATTTACTTACATAGCTTGACTCTTGAAAACATGGGAATTTCTCCAGTATTGGTGCCAATTTCCCATTTGGTAGATATGGCAACCATTGTCTTCTGTTGCAGTAGGATTCCCTGAGCAGCATATCTACATGTGAGCTACTGCATGCTGAAGTATTCCAAACCTTCTGGATTTCAAGAACATGCTTTTCAAACTCTTCTTCTGGAAGAGCATTACTGGCGTCTGTAACTATGTGCTTTCCCACAGTGAACCTTTTAGGGGGCAGCTGTTGTTCTTGTGGAGTTACAGGAAGGCTTTTTCTTTTACGTCTAAAACGCTCTGTGCGTATACTTTGACTGAGTGCTTTCGCATACTGGCTCTGAAATGAATGTGGAAATATCAAATATTTGAATTAACAAATAACTTCAACTACTCAGCATGTGTGTTTTGTCGAGGTGGCTATTCTGCCACTTTAGGAAGGGATTCACTAATTTATCCTCACTTTTTTTAATTATTGCTATTTTCTAGCCACAAAAGTGTATATGGGCTAAAAAAATTATTTGAATTTGTTGGAATTAAATATCGTTATTAAACTAAACAATGTATATACAGCATAAGAATTCATTGAAGGTGACATTTATGAAGAAAGTGTGTATTGTAGATAAAAAGAAAAAAATCTTACCCATTTATGTTTCCTTTCCCTCTCGATACTAGGGTAAGCAGCTAACATCTTCTCTCCAATAATCTTGTATGCCCCATAAGGGTTTTCATCAAGCAGAGGGCAATACTTCATGTAGTAGTTCTTGGATTCTTCTATCAGCTGCAACCAGACCCGTCTTGATTTATCTCCCTGTTGTAAGTCATCTCGGGTTGCCCGTGAGAGTTCTGGCAGAGGCAATGCTGCAATAAAGTAAGCATAAAAAGTGGCTAGCGCTTTCCTCTAAGTAAATGTAAACTTTATTGATGGAAGTATGTTCCTATAATAGCCTCAACTTTAACAAGAGACAATATTCTAAATATTACTAAAACAAGCTCTGTGGTCATCTATTTCAGTGAGGAACACATCTTTCTTTACAATGGGAAAAAGTTATGACATACTTACATAATGTATTAGATGATTTGTGACTGGCATATGCCTCTGTCCCACTTGAACTTGTGCTTGCCACTTCGTTGTCACTTGCACTCCTGCTGGGTTGAAGTACATCGCCTGTAGTACATGCTACCAAACTTCGAGCAGAGTCAGGTATTTGCTGAGCTACAGGTGGTGTATAAGTTTGTCCATCAGCCAACAATAATAAGACTTCATCAGCAATTTCTTCCAACACCTCATCGTCGTCCACTTCTGTACCACATTTCTCTAGAACTAACTTCGTAGGTCCTACCAACTCCAAACAGAGTTTTTGTGTTGCTGTTGAAAGACAAACTGTTGAAAAGTATTTAATTAAACACAAAATGGGCAGAGCAGTTGCATATATGTGTGTCCATCACTACGTTTCTAAAATACACAGAAAAACCCACTAAATAATACAAAAATAGGGGAACCTTGATATACAGTAATAATTGGTGACAAAGACTATCTGATGATATAAAAGTTTTGATAAAAGGACATCTGAAAGCCAATCTGTCATTGAATAGTATATATATATATATATATATATATATATATATATATATATATATATATATATATATATATATATATATATATATATATATATATATATATATATATATATATATATATATATATATATATATAAACACACAAACATACAGATATATATATATATATATATATATATATATATAGATATATATAGATATATATATATATAGATATATATATATATGCTTCACACATTGGAACACACAAATGCATCACAGATACTGACTGATACAAAGCATTTAATAATTGCGATAGGTGTAGGTTAAATTGCCCTTCCATGTTTTTTTCTTTCTTTTTTTTTTTTTACTTCTTCCATTGGTGTTACAATCCATCCATCTATATACCTAGGCTGTTTACCCTGAAAGGGTACACCCCAGAAAAGGCGCAATCTAGTGGTTTTAAGGGTGTCTATACACTCCTCTCTCTGTGTGTGGTGTGCCCACTGTTTCTGGGAGACCATAGTGTAGGCACCCTATCCCCTCACACTTATTTATTTACTAGTTGAGGTACCTGGCGTTGCCTGGGTTGTTTTCTTTCTCTCTCTCTCTCGTTTTGTTTGTCTGTCTGTCTGTCCGTCTGTTTTCTCTCTCTCTCTCTCTCTCTCTCTCTCTCTCTCTCTGTGTGTGTGTGTGTGTCTGTCTCTCTTTTCTGTTCAGAGAGAGAGAGAGAGAGAGAGAGAGAGAGAGAGAGAGAGAGAGAACAGTTACATCACTTTTGTTATTTTTGGGCACTCTCATGGTACCGGTAAGAGCCTGTGAATGACAGAGATTTAACAGTTCCTGTGTTGCACTTTTTCTAATAACCATTCTGTCTCGAGAAAATAGCTCTATAACTTCGCTATCAATAAAAAAAGAATATGTGACGGAAATTGCGTTTTTCGCTTTTATAAGTTAACGGTTACCTAAGCGGTAAATAAAAAATACTGAATAGTGCATTTTGTGTCACAGATACAGAATTTTCTATGGATAGCAAAGTTGTACAGACATTATTTGTAGAAAGAATGATTATAAGGGAAGGTGCATTAGTGGAACCGTTAAGTCGCTATGAGGCAAAGAAATTCAGCCGTAACATGAAAGTGTCCAAAATAACATAAAAGTGCCAAAAAACACCATTTCTGTCACAGATACAGAAATTTTCATTGAGATCAAAGTTGTAGATCTTGTTCTTCCGCAAAGGAAGTATGCCCTCAAACATGGGATCAGACTAACCATTAAGTCGCTATGAGGGAAAGTATGTTTTCATTAAAGTTTCACCTCACATGGCGCGTCCTGTAACGTGGCTACCGAAGGGGGTACCCAAATTTAGACCCCCCGAAGACAATCTAGAGGTGTCCATGTATCTTCATGCCAAGTTTGGTTGATCTGGCTCTAACTATGTGGCTGTGTTGACGAGACAACACACACACACACACACACACACACACACACATACAGACAGTGAATTTTATAGATACATACATCCTTCTCCTACAATTCATCTTAAGGCCGTATCACACAGGCACATTTTCCTGCTACATCGTGTTGTGCGACAACATTTACGACGACCTGCCGTCCTTGGAAATTGTCAAAGACAATTGTTTAATTGTTGTAGTCGAAGAAAAATAAACGACAGTGATAATTTCTGAGGACGGCAGGTCGTCGGAAATGACGTTGCTCAACACGATGTCGCAGGAAAATGTGCCAATGTGATACAACCTTAAATATGTAGACACAACCTATAAAGCAGCAGGTAGTTTTATATCAGTTTTCCTTCTCCTATGATGCAGTGTAGCATCATGCTCATGAGTGCTACCATAGGTCTATATAAATTCAACAAAGTGACAATATCGGTTGGTAACATACATTTCATTGTTGACATGGTATACACTCAAAGGCCATTTGTTTTCAATATCAATAAAACTCTCTACTACTTTATTTCCAGTAGCTTTCAAAACATATGCATTATAATGGCCATCAAATCCTGAAGTAATCAAGTTTTCCAATATGAAAACTTCATGCTGTCATGTATGAAGTTTTGAAGCACAAGACCAAAAGTTGGAACACCTTCTACATGATTAAGCTGCAAAATAATTCCAGGTTTATAGGTGTGCCCATGAATGCAAACTTCAGGTGATATGTAACCTGTTAGTGGGTATGCAGTATTCAAATGGTGCTTTGTGAATAAATTCAGACACTGTTCTTTCAATCCTGGAAGGTCCTTCTCAATATCTATTATGCTACCATTTTTCACTAAATCACCTGAATAAAGGAAATTTCCTGCATGATCCAAAAGCATCGGACTAGAGCCTAACATTCTGTAGCACATGTACTTCTGATGAAAATCAGCCATTGATTTTGGTAAATTCTTAAAATTATGCCACTTTTTTTGTTTGAAAATCCATGTTTTCCTTCAAAGCGCAGGCACCACTGATTACGACCTGGACCAAATTGCTTAATCTGATTTGCCAAATGCAAACAGTAATGAAACTTTGGTGTGATGGATTCTGTAGGATAAAGTTCTTGAAATTTATAGTGATGGCTGCTAACAAGCTGGTCTAGTTGGCCCACAGTATCAAGATCTGCATTTGGGGAAGTGGCCAGTATTGTTATTTGAATAATTCGTAAAAAATTCTTCCATTGCTCATCGTCTTCCCTCACCTTCTCACCAATTAAGAATGGCATAATATAGCACATAGTCATCATTGAAGCTGAGGTTTGCTTCAGCTTTTTGTCTAGAATGTTCTTTCGTTCTATGTGTTCAGGCTTGTTGAATTTATCCAAATAACTATAAGGGAAGCTGTCTATTTGATTATTCATAATCAAGTGAAATATTTTTTTACAAAAATGAATTCACGTAGCATTATTGCTGCTTCATAGGGAACAATTCCTTCAGTTAAAATATGCATTGGATCATGAACAAGGCATTTGTTCAAGGGAAATTCATTTATCCTGCACAACACACTTTTTGATTTAATACCCCAGATTTTACTCCAGTATTCTTTAGACTTTTTACTTACCAACTCAAGATTCTCAAGTCTTTCATTGTGTTTTACCAGGGTTCGTTCTCTCGATTCAAGAGAGAATTGTTTCCTTGCCTCACTCTGTGTTACTTCACAAGTTCTGCATGGTTTAACTGCAAAGCCTACTCCTTCTTTAAAGCCTCCTATCCACTGAGCTGCAAGGGTGTCACATGGCGCCATTACTAAGGCTCCATACATGAGACGTTCTGATGTGCCTACCTTGAATTTGATTCCTGTGCTTTGCAATTCATTCAGTGTGGTAACAAAATTTTCCAATAACTTGTCAACTCCATGTTTTTTAAGGTCCCTACTTCTAGCTATAGCAACTAGCTGGATGGTTGCCAACTTGGAACGAAACTGCGGTGGAATATTCACAAGAGAAAAATAAAACATTGCCAGTTTATTTTTTTTAACATGACTCCCGAGGGGATTAGCAACTTCCATGTCATCGTGATTCAGAATTATGGCAAGAGCATTTGGGTCCTTTATAAACAATGGATGTGTACGCATGTACGCTCCATCACACACATCTTTCATCATGCTGGATTCCGAGTAATGTGGAGTCGAAACTGCTGCATTTATTTCAGGGAGATTAATTAAAGCCTGCAGAGTTTCCTGCAACGGAATACAATATCCATATCTCTTCACTTCTCTCAACTGTCCTTTAACAGCTTTAAACTCTGTTCCTAGGAGAACTTCCTGTGGTTGTACGAGGCTACAATAATTGGTGTAGTACTTTTTTCTGTTGTATTCATTCTCAACATTACTAAGTTTAACATCTTTAATAAATCCGTTTACGAAGTTCAAGTCTTCAGATGACAGTTTTGGTTGTAAATGAGTCTTAACACTGTTAACTACTTCTGAAATGTGATGTGAAATCAATTGGGATGTATGCTCTATTATAGTATCAATGGACACCTGTGGAATTTTGTGCTGTGTCTCTAGTTTGAGAGCAAATTCTGCATTTTTCATTTCTGTTACATTGAAACTACTTGCATCTTTGTCTACTAAAGTCTCGATCATTGGATCATTAAAAGAAAAGTCTGCAGCTGCAGCTAGCGGGTTATCTGCATCCAAGTTTGTATTTCTTTCAGTGTGATACCTGGATGCATGCATTTTAAAGGCATTCCAGCTTTTCGTTGAATATGCACAAGGTTCATAGCAACATGAAATTAAAAAATCCGGGCTGTTTCTGTGCATTCGCAATACATGAGATTTAAATCTCCTGAACTCATAACTCTCAAAGGAACACATTGAACATACATGAAGAACAGTACCACTCATTTTGTTAGTATGGTACTCATATACTTTCCTACAGTTCTAGAGTAAGGGATTTATGATGCATTAAATGTGAACTGACAGTGTGAACATATATATATATATATATATATATATATATATATATATATATATATATATATATATATATATATATATATATATATATATATATATATATATATATATATATATATATATATATATATATATATATATATATATATATATATATATATATATATATATATATATATATATATATATATATATAATGTGCAAACAAGCACTGTTTACAACCGTACCTGAAGTAAACTCCCAAAATTGCCCAGTGTGTCGCCCGTTTGCAATACGTGATCCTTGGAATTTCCTTCTCTCTGAGCTTGGTGGTAGAATATCTGCAAGCGTGGAGTACATTGGTGAAATTGTAAGTACGTTAGCATGCTACAAAATGTGCAAAAAAATGGATGGGTTCTGATATTAGTCATATCCTAGTAAAGGTAAATGTAAAGTTGGGGCATACGCTGTTGCAGTGTAGCCGCGGGCGCTCATCTCCCGTCTAATTGGCCTTTGAGCCTGTGGTGGATTGAATCCAACACCTCGGAACACATGGCTACTGTGACATCCGGGCTACCACAGCTTACCTTCCCAGGAAACGGTGTCACAACTACTGAATTACACCTGGTACCCATTACTGTTGGGTGGACAGAGGCTTAGGGTGTGGGGAAAAATTGCCCAGTTATTTTTTCCATCCCGCCGCGGGAATCGAACCCGGGACCTCCTGAGTGTGAGTCATGCCCGTATACTAAGACAAATGTGTAGAGGAAAGTGCATTACACTTCAAAACCTGATTCTTACTGTATTCTTGAACAAAAAGTTTATTCCATATTTGTGTGTGCTGCTCACCATTATCAGCTTCCCATCATCCCATCATAAGATTTCTATTTCCCCATCATAAGCTTATTTTTTGTTTAAGTAGCTATACAGTTTTGAAATGTAATGCACTTTACACATTTGTCTAAGCATACGGGCATCAGTCGCGCTAACCACTAGTAGTCACCAACAAATGTTCTGCCCACCCTATATGGTCAAGTCAAGTATTCCCTCCTCATAGCCATTCCCTAGGACACAGTGGCTCACCCAGGGGATAAGGGAAATTTCCTGGGAGAAGGGAGGATTAACGAAGACCGCACGTGTGTGTGTGTGCTATCTCTTCTTCTTTCTCTCTCTCTCCTCACAGCGTTCTTTAAGATATAAAAGAGAGAGAGAGAGAGAGAGAGAGAGAGAGAGAGAGAGAGAGAGAGAGAGAGAGAGAGAGAGTAGAGGCAGGTGAGGCCAGGTCACTTGTCCTTCCTTGCCGTTAAATCTCTTAATGAGCTGGAATCAGTGTTGCCACTCCCTAAACATAAAAAAAACCTAGATGGGTTGCCTAAAAACATCAAGAATTCGTAAAAAAAAAACTAGATTATTAAACATCATTGCATTTAATAATTTTGCATGTTTTATGGAATTTTTGTGACTCAACAAGCGTGACTTACTGCAGTTTTTAATTGTTGTGTCACACACACAACACACCGCACTGAATATATCTGAAGGATCAGCTTTAACTCATGCTTTCAATTTTTCTTCTAGCCACTCCTGTTTGAATGCTTGCTTATACCACATTTTTGCTTTTTTACGTGGTGGTGAATGGTATGTACTACTGCAACCAGGTTGATCCTCGTCACCACTCATGGTGAAACATGAAAGAGCTCCGTAAAAGTACTAACACCAGCAGAGAGTGGAAGCAACTGAGGTCTGAGAATCGGGGATACGTATTACGTACGAGTCGTACTTGTACGTGACACGTTTTAGACGCGTTCGCTGCTCCCTCGTCTGCCGTACGGTAAGGCAGGGAGCAGCGGATGCATTTAAAACGTGTCACTCTGTTCGTCACTGTACCAATATTTCAAAATATTACTTAACAGAAAAAAACCTAGATTTATGGACTTTTACCAAAAAAACACCCAGAAACCTAGATCACTGCAAAAAGACCTAGATCTAGGTGAAAAAACCTAGGAGTGGCAACACTGGCTGGAATGTCTCTCTCTCTCTCTCTCTCTGCCTCAATTCTATACGCTATAACAGTTTTTCTTTTATGGCTGTAACCAAGATGGTTGTGACGAGAGAGAGAGAGAGAGAGAGAGAGAGAGAGAGAGAGAGAGAGAGAGAGAGAAGGGGGTTGAGAAGCATATTCGCTGTATTCTCTTTACATTAATAATAATAAGAAGAAGAAGAAGAAGAATATCATTACCATCATTATTATTTCTAGTATTATTATTACTATTATTTTTGTTATTATTATTATTATTATTATTACAATTATCATTAATATTCTCATTATTATTATTATTAATTATAATAATGATAATAATAGTATATAATAGTAGTAGTAGTAATAATAATAATAATAATAATAATAATAATAATAATAATAATAATGGTAATCGTAACAATAATGTTAACAACACTAATAATGACAAGTATAATCATAATATTCATTATCGTCATTATGATTCTGTATTCTTATTCACCTTCTACACACACACACACACACACACACACACACACACACACACACCTGTCTTCTTTAATCCTATTCAGTCCCGTGTCCCAAGAGATGCATTAACCTTATTCCCCTGGGTGAAGAGCGAGGGAATGTGTTCGGAAGCAAGCCTATGAGGCAGAGGGACTTGACTTTCCCTATATAGGGTGGGGAAAACTTTTGCAAGTGTACATATTATTCTACGGACCAATATGTACCTAATTACAAAACTCTAGGATTATACATTATTTGTCAAAATAACTAGATAGATAATTGAAAAAAAATAAAAGCGTACCTATATGAAGGAGAAAACTTTGATCATGACTTCATCACTAAAACAGCATCACGAATAACGTAGAAATTGTGACGGTTAAAATCATCTATTGAAAGAAAGATACCATTATTTAATCCTGAGTTAATCAAAATTTGTGCAGTAAAATTATACTAAAAAGGTACTTACATAAGGCAGCAGTACTAAGAATTTTATATTTAAATTTTGCACATAAGGAAAGTAACTAGAACTGATTGTTATGAAGTAAATATTTCTTAGGCATGCAGTCCTGAAATGGACCAAACCGTTAGAGAGAGAGAGAGAGAGAGAGAGAGAGAGAGAGAGAGAGAGAGAGAGAGCGTGCATGCGTGTGATATTTATTTAGTATATTATCGTTGTCTTGTCCTATGCTGCAGTATGCGCTATCCGTCAGTGCAGTACAAGTTTGGCGGGAAGAAAATAATATCACCCCCTCTCTCCCTCTCTCTATCTCGTACAGTTACATAATATAGTAAGTACAATATTTCTGGTGTCAAACCACGTTAAATGTGTGTGTGTGTGTGTGTGTGTGTGTGTGTGAGAGAGAGAGAGAGAGAGAGAGAGAGAGAGAGAGAGAGAGAGAGAGAGAGAGAGAGAGAGAGAGAGAGAGAGAGAGAGAGAGAGAGAGAGACGTCCCTGGTCATTACAGCCCCCGATATAAGACTAATTAAGCTATGTTTAATGCAGTGTTGCGGCCACAGGTTTAACTGGTGTGCTTTCGCTTCGCTCACGGGTCTGTAACAAAAACCTGCCTCACCTAATCTAGACATTAAAAGTTTGATTAATTGAATTTGCCGCTTTTCACTGTGTAGCTAAATCTATTTCCTAGTTAGCATAAAAATATAAAAACACAACACAATCTTATGTATGCAAACGAAACCAAACATTATAGAAATCACTGGGGAGGGGTGAATGCGTGATGGACGTTGTTTTGGTGTACAGCTTCTGCCGTCCATAGATCTGAGCACCATTAATAAAAAGATATGATATAATTATAGCACTGAGTATTTAGCACTATATAGATAAAAGGTATTAATTCACTTTGGATGATGCTAAACCGTGAGGGGAGGGAGCGAAAACGATGATGCAGTACTCACAATGTGACCGTCCATGCACTACACAATGCCCACAGAGACTGAGTGACGGTGACCGACTGACCGTGTCACCCTGACGGTCTGACCAGCGTGAGGAAACTGGCGAGTGTGTCCGAATGTCGTGATGCTCGACTTAAACACTAAATTTATTACTTAGTGACAGAAAGTTAAGTTACATTCAATTAATTATAGAAACGAACATATCTAGTGGAAAATATTAGGTTAATTATATGGGCAGTTGACTTAAACACAACGATGATTGTAGTGAAATTTCGTCAATTATTCTCTAGGCGAATAATCCTCAAGAACACGAGGGAGGGAATGTGGGGGGGAAGAAATGGGAGCGTTATACTGGAAATTAGTTCCTAATAGCGGGGTTCCACCACACTACACACTATAATGGAGTAATGCATAAGTTTATATATATATATATATATATATATATATATATATATATATATATATATATATATATATATATATATATATATATATATATATATATATGTATATTTATATATTTATTATCAGTGTGTGTATGCGTTTGTTCTCTCTCCCTTATCTTCATTATTTCCCGTTACCAGGAATTAAGAGAGAGAGAGAGAGAGAGAGAGAGAGAGAGAGAGAGAGAGAGAGAGAGAGAGAGAGAGAGAGAGAGAGAGAGAGAGAGAGAGAGAGAGAGAGAAAATAAACAGATTGAGGATGCGGGGACAATTATTAGTGTGCTTACCTTGGGTGCTTGCTTAGCTTCCAGTATCAGCTGATAGAAGGTCACTTGCTCCGTCCGTTTAATCCACTCTCTTCACCGAAACCGAGTGTAGAGTCTTCAGGAATCCAGAGAAGCAAACGCACGGTGTGTTTTGTGGCTTCATTGCGGGAATTAAGTATGTGTATACTTAATTAGAGATACAGTTCTGTTCTGTTTTGTGAACACTGAACTGTTGAACTATAGCGTGGTGAGGTGTCCCAGCCTGCAAAGGGTTGACCTCACCTCACCTTAATACTCGGCTATTCCCAGTCCAGAATTAGGGTTCTGGTGGGGTTACCCTCGTTTACAGAGTAACGTCAAACCTTTACTCTGATTCACCTATGTCTCACGTGACTTAGTTAAGCCCCAACTGAATCCTTGACCTGGCCGCTGCCTTCACACATTGTATGTGTCTTTGTATGTTTCTTTGTTTCCATACATTTTCATATGTATCTAAATTTCGTTCGAAAACTTGCAAAATATAGCTAACCGAAATTGTGCACAAAATCTCTCTCTCTCTCTCTCTCTCTCTCTCTCTCTCTCTGTGTGTGTGTGTGTGTGGGTGTTTATATATCTGAGTACATGTCAATTCTGATATATAACTACACACACACACACACACACACACACACACACACACACACGTCCTGACCTCCCA